>NC_141047.1:67701758-67889991 GCF_041138505.1 Cibotium barometz
CACAAGTGTTGGTTTGGCATCCCCCTAGTTGAAATTCTCACAGCTTTTACTTTCATAAAATACAGTTTAATTGTTCTCAGAGCAGTCCACAACTGTGTTTCTAGATTCCCCATGCGTGTCGAGAATATCTGCAAAAGATAGCATTGCATCGTAGTATTGCCCATCTTGCATGGTTAAGCTAACATCATCCTCGTTCAAACCTTCTAGTGATAATGGGGTTGAACCCCCATTGACATTAACCTTCCCTGTTGTCTCAGAGGCTGGTGCCTTACGCTCAGGGTAGTCCATATCTCTTATCTTTGATATGCCAAGTTTTGAACACCTTGGCTGCACTCTCCAGACTCCCACATTTCGTATACATATTGATAAGGGCAATCCCAACCACTGCATCTAACTCAAAGCCACTAGCCATCAAGCGAGCATGGACTTTTTTACCAGTTTCTAGAGCTGCTGTTCTGCCACATGCTTTCAGAATGCTTACTAAGATCACAGTATTTGGTAAGAAACCTTGCTCTTGCATTTGCGCATACAGTGAAAAAGCCATTTCACTTTCCCCACGCTCAGCATTTTTTTAAGTTAACTCCCACAGTCTTTACCATCTGTGTATTCTCAAACATGTACACATCAGCATAGATGTTTGTCAATAAGATAAATGTTGTAGCATGTGTTTCATTCATGCTCACCACACGACCAAATGCTTGTGTACCAAGCTCTAAATTACCCCACTTTTGACAAGAAGATAACAAGGTGTTCCATGCCGCAAGATCAAGTTGAAAAGGCACCTTCTCTAACATTACAACAGCCTCATCAAGTTGGCCTGCGCGACAGAGAAGATCAACCATGCAAGTATAGTGCTGAATAGTTGCACAAATGTGATGATTGTTGATCATATCCTCAAAACACTTCTGGCCCTTGTCCTTAAGACCTGCATGGCTGCATGCTGCAAGAACACTAAGAAATGTGACCTCATTTGGTTGAATGCCTTCCTTCATCATTCTTTCAAACAGATGAAATACAAGCTCAGTCTCTCCTTGGCAGGCACATCCTGCAATCAATGCATTCCATCTCACAAGGTCCCTTGTACATATTGCATTGAATAGCCTATGAGCATTCACCATGCTTCCACATTTGCCATACATGTCAATAAGTGCAGTTCTCAACATTGTATCAGAAGCTTCAAGCCCATTAGTTACGCAACTTTAAGCATAGACCTTTTTACCAGTTTCTAGAGCTGCTGTTCTGCCACATCCAGGTCCCTTTTGTCAATGCACCCTTGTAAGAGATAGTAAAAACATAGTGGTAGAAACATGAGAGCTGTGCCCGTCCACTGTCAGGTTGTCCACAGTCCGTATAGCTTCATGAAGGCTACCCTGATTACAAAGCTTTTTCAATCCTTCAACAAATTGTTGTGGGTTATCATGCTTTGCCATCCTGCATCACATATGAAGCCTAGCCTGACTTCCCCTTCCACCGATGCCCTGTACTGCTTCAAATCACCATGAGCTTCTTTTCAAAGACTCTAACTAGTTGCAGCCATTAACTGGCACATAGTTTATTCATGTATTACAAATGAGCATTCCATGTGTACATATAATGCCATGATATATGGCTTTCCTGAACAACGAGTAGAGCTTTAATCTCCATGTTCATACACTCAATTCTACAGCATTCTGCATTGGCATTCCTTTTATCCTTTTGATGTTTTGGGCTTTCTCTATGTCGAACCATTCATTCAGATTATCATTGCATACATTTAGCCCTGTTTTTCAAAGAGTTTCTTTCAGATATTCCGACAATTAGAGTACAAAGAAGTGTCCACCTTTCCGGCATTCATAAGTTCTTGAGCATTCTAACTGTTTTGCAACTTGTAGGGAAGACCTCAAGTCAAAACAAGCTCCTCACCTTCCTCAGCTATCAAAAAGGTCGAGTGTCGTAAGCCCTTGAGACAAAGGGTTAGCTTCAAGTCACTACAAGCGCCTCTCTATCCTTGGTTATTGGAATAGATGAGTGTCATAGGCCCTTGAAGTGGCAGGAATGGATCAAGTCATTGCAAGCTCCTCTCCTTCCTCAGCTGTCGAGAAGGATGAGTGTCACAAGCCCTTGTTGCCCATTCTACAGTCCTAAGAGAGAACTACAAGTCTATACAAGCTCCTTGTTACCCCCTTCTCTTGAGGTGAACAAGTGTCATAAGCCCTTGTAATCCTTCTTCTTCCCTAATCCACCTGGGTCAAATGGTACCAACAAATCATACAGGCTCTGCTGCCTGTACCCTTAAGGAATACCCTCTAGATCATAGGCCATCAAGGTTTTCTGCCTCATACTTATGCTGAAATCATCACATACATAGTTCACGGGGATTTCACCACACTCTCACCCCAGCAAGTTCACGTCGGGTTCACCAAAGAATGTCGTGACGTGGGCGGTGTCGCTGGGGAAGCGCGAGACTTCTGGCTGTGAGAGTATGTGGTTGAACTTCAAAGGGCACCACATTTATATAAACATCATCACAATAAAAACCATGAGCAAAGAGAGCTCATAATCCCATAAACACCTTAAACCATAGCCAACAGGCCCACAGAAACCTGTCACCTTCACAGGCTTCCTAAAAAGACATAGATGTTCATGGTCTTCCTCAGCAACATACTTCCTTTCAAACAACACACAAAGCAGAACCATCATCTATATTCTCTTGTTTGATGAGGACTGAGGGAAGTGTTTCCACAGCTAACTTGGCAGCTGGCGGAGATCCCCTGTTAGAATCATTATTATGAATGAGCTGTTGGATGAATACCTCGAGGCCTTCTACATCCAAGTAATCTCCTGGGTTCCCAACATAAGTGTCTCCTGCAGAAACAAGCTGAACGTCAACATACCTTAGAAGCTCCCGAAGATATTCTACTTGTTGACTCAAAAATGGCCTATTGCGTGCCCCCCGGGTTAGAGAAACCCCAATGACATTGTGCTGATTTTTGCCACTTTCAAGCTCTTCATCAATTTCACGAAGCATTTGACCTATTTCTAGGTCATCAATTCCTTCTTCTTGCCTTAAAAAAAAGTACCATCAACGTTACCCAACAGGCATGTTTTGAGCTTCGAGCACTTCAGAGTCATGTCTGCGAACATGCAGATTATTTCCAGCATCATCAACCCCCTCTGCTGCCTCAGAGGGTGTAAAGTCATGATCTGCTTCACCATGTTCGACTTCATCCTCACCATCTGAGTAATTATTGAGATCCAGAAGCCCTGCCTGGACAGAGCCATCATACTGCCTGTAAAATTGATCTTGACTATCACCATAATGCTCTTCAGATCTTTCTTGAAGGCGATGGTTCATCCCTTGAAGAGCGAGCAATGGATTGCATCAACCTGAGCATCCGCTGCAGCGACACATCGGCCTCCTCCGGCACCAAGACATCTGAAATCAGGCCTGGCATGGCTTCTCTTCTACCATGACGGCCTGCATCCTCCATAGCTGCCGCTGAGTGAAGAGCTTCCCCCAAAGCCTCCCCTTCAACTCTGGTTATTTCTGGATCCTGCCGGCAAATCGGGCCTCTCCACACCTTTTTCAGCTGAAAACACGTTTATTCCGTTTTGAAATTCCACACTGCCCTCATTTTTCTCCCATTTTTCTTGGATGGATAAGTATCACATTCTTTATGGCTCTTTTACACCATATCTTTGCTTAGGGGCTGTTCCCATGCATAACATCAAAAAGACTCATTTGGCCTCATTTAACATTTGCTATCCCCGCATTATTTTCACTGCCATCAATACTCATTTAGTCAGGACCATGGCCATGACCTTGACTAATCATACTGCCTTCATGCCCATGCATCTGAGTGCATATGGGATGGTCTGTGAGCTTCTTTCACTACATGGATGTGCCACAGCACGACATCGACCCCCTCTAAACCTGCACATCCTCCGGTATGTGCCACAAAGTTGCTATATAGGCTAATCTTCATTCAAGTTTATACTGATTTGCCTTCATCTTTATCAAATTTTGGCACGTTATCTTCAGCTTATTCATCCTCTGAACCCACATTCTCATCAAGGCTTTCCTGACTGGTTGAATTTCCTGTATTGATCATCCTGCTCATAAGAAGCCTATTTTCAAGGGTTGTTAAAACTCCATCTCCATTCTCTTTGCCAGCTAATGCAACTTGCACAAGTGTTGGTTTGGCATCCCCCTAGTTGAAATTCTCATAGCTTTTACTTTCATAAAATACAGTTTAATTGTTCTCAGAGCAGTCCACAACTGTGTTTCTAGATTCCCCATGCGTGTCGAGAATATCTGCAAAAGATAGCATTGCATCGTAGTATTGCCCATCTTGCATGGTTAAGCCAACATCATCCTCGTTCAAACCTTTTAGTGATAATGGGGTTGAACCCCCATTGACATTAACCTTCCCTGTTGTCTCAGAGGCTGGTGCCTTACGCTCAGGGTAGTCCATATCTCTTATCTTTGATATGCCAAGTTTTGAACACCTTGGCTGCACTCTCCAGACTCCCACATTTCGTATACATATTGATAAGGGCAATCCCAACCACTGCATCTAACTCAAAGCCACTAGCCATCAAGCGAGCATGGACTTTTTTACCAGTTTCTAGAGCTGCTGTTCTGCCACATGCTTTCAGAATGCTTACTAAGATCACAGTATTTGGTAAGAAACCTTGCTCTTGCATTTGTGCATATAGTGAAAAAGCCATTTCACTTTCCCCATGCTCAGCATTTTTTTAAGTTAACTCCCACAGTCTTTACCATCTGTGTATTCTCAAACATGTACACATCAGCATAGATGTTTGACAATAAGATAAATGTTGTAGCATGTGTTTCATTCATGCTCACCGCACGACCAAATGCTTGTGTACCAAGCTCTAAATTACCCCACTTTTGACAAGAAGATAACAAGGTGTTCCATGCCGCAAGATCAAGTTGAAAAGGCACCTTCTCTAACATTACAACAGCCTCATCAAGTTGGCCTGCGCGACAGAGAAGATCAACCATGCAAGTATAGTGCTGAATAGTTGCACAAATGTGATGATTGTTGATCATATCCTCAAAACACTTCTGGCCCTTGTCCTTAAGACCTTCATGGCTGCATGCTGCAAGAACACTAAGAAATGTGACCTCATTTGGTTGAATGCCTTCCTTCATCATTCTTTCAAACAGATGAAATACAAGCTCAGTCTCTCCTTGGCAGGCACATCCTGCAATCAATGCATTCCATCTCACAAGGTCCCTTGTACATATTGCATTGAATAGCCTATGAGCATTCACCATGCTTCCACATTTGCCATACATGTCAATAAGTGCAGTTCTCAACATTGTATCAGAAGCTTCAAGCCCATTAGTTACGCAACTTTAAGCATAGACCTTTTTACCAGTTTCTAGAGCTGCTGTTCTGCCACATCCAGGTCCCTTTTGTCAATGCACCCTTGTAAGAGATAGTAAAAACATAGTGGTAGAAACATGAGAGCTGTGCCCGTCCACTGTCAGGTTGTCCACAGTCCGTATAGCTTCATGAAGGCTACCTTGATTACAAAGCTTTTTCAATCCTTCAACAAATTGTTGTGGGTTATCATGCTTTGCCATCCTGCATCACATATGAAGCCTAGCCTGCCTTCCCCTTCCACCGAGGCCCTGTACTACTTCAAATCACCATGAGCTTCTTTTCAAAGACTCTAACTGGTTGCAGCCATTAACTGGCACATAGTTTATTCATGTATTACAAATGAGCATTCCATGTGTACATATAATGCCATGATATATGGCTTTCCTGAACAACGAGTAGAGCTTTAATCTCCATGTTCATACACTCAATTCTACAGCATTCTGCATTGGCATTCCTTTTATCCTTCTGATGTTTTGGGCTTTCTCTATGTCGAACCATTCATTTAGATTATCATTGCATACATTTAGCCCTGTTTTTCAAAGAGTTTCTTTCAGATATTCCGACAATTAGAGTACAAAGAAGTGTCCACCTTTCCGGCATTCATAAGTTCTTGAGCATTCTAACTGTTTTGCAACTTGTAGGGAAGACCTCAAGTCAAAACAAGCTCCTCACCTTCCTCAGCTATCAAAAAGGTCGAGTGTCGTAAGCCCTTGAGACAAAGGGTTAGCTTCAAGTCACTACAAGCTCCTCTCTATCCTTGGTTATTGGAATAGATGAGTGACATAGGCCCTTGAAGTGGCAGGAATGGATCAAGTCATTGCAAGCTCCTCTCCTTCCTCAGCTGTCGAGAAGGATGAGTGTCACAAGCCCTTGTTGCCCATTCTACAGTCCTAAGAGAGAACTACAAGTCTATACAAGCTCCTTGTTACCCCCTTCTCTTGAGGTGAACAAGTGTCATAAGCCCTTGTAATCCTTCTTCTTCCCTAATCCACCTGGGTCAAATGGTACCAACAAATCATACAGGCTCTGCTGCCTGTACCCTTAAGGAATACCCTCTAGATCATAGGCCATCAAGGTTTTCTGCCTCATACTTATGCTGAAATCATCACATACATAGTTCACGGGGATTTCACCACACTCTCACCCCAGCAAGTTCACGTCGGGTTCACCAAAGAATGTCGTGACGTGGGCGGTGTCGCTGGGGAAGCGCGAGACTTCTGGCTGTGAGAGTATGTGGTTGAACTTCAAAGGGCACCACATTTATATAAACATCATCACAATAAAAACCATGAGCAAAGAGAGCTCATAATCCCATAAACACCTTAAACCATAGCCAACAGGCCCACAGAAACCTATCACCTTCACAGGCTTCCTAAAAAGACATAGATGTTCATGGTCTTCCTCAGCAACATACTTCCTTTCAAACAACACACAAAGCAGAACCATCATCTATATTCTCTTGTTTGATTGATGAGGACTGAGGGAAGTGTTTCCACAGCTAACTTGGCAGCTGGCGGAGATCCCCTGTTAGAATCATTATTATGAATGAGCTGTTGGATGAATACCTCGAGGCCTTCTGCATCCAAGTAATCTCCTGGGTTCCCAACATAAGTGTCTCCTGCAGAAACAAGCTGAACGTCAACATACCTTAGAAGCTCCCGAAGATATTCTACTTGTTGACTCAAAAATGGCCTATTGCGTGCCCCCCGGGTTAGAGAAACCCCAATGACATTGTGCTGATTTCTGCCACTTTCAAGCTCTTCATCAATTTCACGAAGCATTTGACCTATTTCTAGGTCATCAATTCCTTCTTCTTGCCTTAAAAAAAAGTACCATCAACGTTACCAACAGGCATGTTTTGAGCTTCGAGCACTTCAGAGTCATGTCTGCGAACATGCAGATTATTTCCAGCATCATCAACCCCCTCTGCTGCCTCAGAGGGTGTAAAGTCATGATCTGCTTCACCATGTTCGACTTCATCCTCACCATCTGAGTAATTATTGAGATCCAGAAGCCCTGCCTGGACAGAGCCATCATACTGCCTGTAAAATTGATCTTGACTATCACCATAATGCTCTTCGGATCTTTCTTGAAGGCGATGGTTCATCCCTTGAAGAGCGAGCAATGGATTGCATCAACCTGAGCATCCGCTGCAGCGACACATCGGCCTCCTCCGGCACCAAGACATCTGAAATCAGGCCTGGCATGGCTTCTCTTCTACCATGACGGCCTGCATCCTCCATAGCTGCCGCTGAGTGAAGAGCTTCCCCCAAAGCCTCCCCTGCAACTCTGGTTATTTCTGGATCCTGCCGGCAAATCGGGCCTCTCCACACCTTTTTCAGCTGAAAACACGTTTATTCCGTTTTGAAATTCCACACTGCCCTCATTTTTCTCCCATTTTTCTTGGATGGATAAGTATCACATTCTTTATGGCTCTTTTACACCATATCTTTGCTTAGGGGCTGTTCCCATGCATAACATCAAAAAGACTCATTTGGCCTCATTTAACATTTGCTATCCCCGCATTATTTTCACTGCCATCAATACTCATTTAGTCAGGACCATGGCCATGACCTTGACTAATCATACTGCCTTCATGCCCATGCATCTGAGTGCATATGGGATGGTCTGTGAGCTTCTTTCACTACATGGATGTGCCACAGCACGACATCGACCCCCTCTAAACCTGCACATCCTCCGGTATGTGCCACCAAGTTGCTATATAGGCTAATCTTCATTCAAATTTATACTGATTTGCCTTCATCTTTATCAAATTTTGGCACGTTATCTTCAGCTTATTCATCCTCTGAACCCACATTCTCATCAAGGCTTTCCTGACTGGTTGAATTTCCTGTATTGATCATCCTGCTCATAAGAAGCCTATTTTCAAGGGTTGTTAAAACTCCATCTCCATTCTCTTTGCCAGCTAATGCAACTTGCACAAGTGTTGGTTTGGCATCCCCCTAGTTGAAATTCTCACAGCTTTTACTTTCATAAAATACAGTTTAATTGTTCTCAGAGCAGTCCACAACTGTGTTTCTAGATTCCCCATGCGTGTCGAGAATATCTGCAAAAGATAGCATTGCATCGTAGTATTGCCCATCTTGCATGGTTAAGCCAACATCATCCTCGTTCAAACCTTCTAGTGATAATGGGGTTGAACCCCCATTGACATTAACCTTCCCTGTTGTCTCAGAGGCTGGTGCCTTACGCTCAGGGTAGTCCATATCTCTTATCTTTGATATGCCAAGTTTTGAACACCTTGGCTGCACTCTCCAGACTCCCACATTTTGTATACATATTGATAAGGGCAATCCCAACCACTGCATCTAACTCAAAGCCACTAGCCATCAAGCGAGCATGGACTTTTTTACCAGTTTCTAGAGCTGCTGTTCTGCCACATGCTTTCAGAATGCTTACTAAGATCACAGTATTTGGTAAGAAACCTTGCTCTTGCATTTGCGCATACAGTGAAAAAGCCATTTCACTTTCCCCACGCTCAGCATTTTTTTAAGTTAACTCCCACAGTCTTTACCATCTGTGTATTCTCAAACATGTACACATCAGCATAGATGTTTGACAATAAGATAAATGTTGTAGCATGTGTTTCATTCATGCTCACCGCACGACCAAATGCTTGTGTACCAAGCTCTAAATTACCCCACTTTTGACAAGAAGATAACAAGGTGTTCCATGCCGCAAGATCAAGTTGAAAAGGCACCTTCTCTAACATTACAACAGCCTCATCAAGTTGGCCTGTGCGACAGAGAAGATCAACCATGCAAGTATAGTGCTGAATAGTTGCACAAATGTGATGATTGTTGATCATATCCTCAAAACACTTCTGGCCCTTGTCCTTAAGACCTGCATGGCTGCATGCTGCAAGAACACTAAGAAATGTGACCTCATTTGGTTGAATGCCTTCCTTCATCATTCTTTCAAACAGATGAAATACAAGCTCAGTCTCTCCTTGGCAGGCACATCCTGCAATCAATGCATTCCATCTCACAAGGTCCCTTGTACATATTGCATTGAATAGCCTATGAGCATTCACCATGCTTCCACATTTGCCATACATGTCAATAAGTGCAGTTCTCAACATTGTATCAGAAGCTTCTAGCCCATTAGTTACACAACTTTAAGCATAGACCTTTTTACCAGTTTCTAGAGCTGCTGTTCTGCCACATCCAGGTCCCTTTTGTCAATGCACCCTTGTAAGAGATAGTAAAAACATAGTGGTAGAAACATGAGAGCTGTGCCCGTCCACTGTCAGGTTGTCCACAGTCCGTATAGCTTCATGAAGGCTACCCTGATTACAAAGCTTTTTCAATCCTTCAACAAATTGTTGTGGGTTATCATGCTTTGCCATCCTGCATCACATATGAAGCCTAGCCTGCCTTCCCCTTCCACCGATGCCCTGTACTGCTTCAAATCACCATGAGCTTCTTTTCAAAGACTCTAACTAGTTGCAGCCATTAACTGGCACATAGTTTATTCATGTATTACAAATGAGCATTCCATGTGTACATATAATGCCATGATATATGGCTTTCCTGAACAACGAGTAGAGCTTTAATCTCCATGTTCATACACTCAATTCTACAGCATTCTGCATTGGCATTCCTTTTATCCTTCTGATGTTTTGGGCTTTCTCTATGTCGAACCATTCATTCAGATTATCATTGCATACATTTAGCCCTGTTTTTCAAAGAGTTTCTTTCAGATATTCCGACAATTAGAGTACAAAGAAGTGTCCACCTTTCCGGCATTCATAAGTTCTTGAGCATTCTAACTGTTTTGCAACTTGTAGGGAAGACCTCAAGTCAATACAAGCTCCTCACCTTCCTCAGCTATCAAAAAGGTCGAGTGTCGTAAGCCCTTGAGACAAAGGGTTAGCTTCAAGTCACTACAAGCTCCTCTCTATCCTTGGTTATTGGAATAGATGAGTGTCATAGGCCCTTGAAGTGGCAGGAATGGATCAAGTCATTGCAAGCTCCTCTCCTTCCTCAGCTGTCGAGAAGGATGAGTGTCACAAGCCCTTGTTGCCCATTCTACAGTCCTAAGAGAGAACTACAAGTCTATACAAGCTCCTTGTTACCCCCTTCTCTTGAGGTGAACAAGTGTCATAAGCCCTTGTAATCCTTCTTCTTCCCTAATCCACCTGGGTCAAATGGTACCAACAAATCATACAGGCTCTGCTGCCTGTACCCTTAAGGAATACCCTCTAGATCATAGGCCATCAAGGTTTTCTGCCTCATACTTATGCTGAAATCATCACATACATAGTTCACGGGGATTTCACCACACTCTCACCCCAGCAAGTTCACGTCGGGTTCACCAAAGAATGTCGTGACGTGGGCGGTGTCGCTGGGGAAGCGCGAGACTTCTGGCTGTGAGAGTATGTGGTTGAACTTCAAAGGGCACCACATTTATATAAACATCATCACAATAAAAACCATGAGCAAAGAGAGCTCATAATCCCATAAACACCTTAAACCATAGCCAACAGGCCCACAGAAACCTGTCACCTTCACAGGCTTCCTAAAAAGACATAGATGTTCATGGTCTTCCTCAGCAACATACTTCCTTTCAAACAACACACAAAGCAGAACCATCATCTATATTCTCTTGTTTGATGAGGACTGAGGGAAGTGTTTCCACAGCTAACTTGGCAGCTGGCGGAGATCCCCTGTTAGAATCATTATTATGAATGAGCTGTTGGATGAATACCTCGAGGCCTTCTGCATCCAAGTAATCTCCTGGGTTCCCAACATAAGTGTCTCCTGCAGAAACAAGCTGAACGTCAACATACCTTAGAAGCTCCCGAAGATATTCTACTTGTTGACTCAAAAATGGCCTATTGCGTGCCCCCCGGGTTAGAGAAACCCCAATGACATTGTGCTGATTTCTGCCACTTTCAAGCTCATCAATTTCACGAAGCATTTGACCTATTTCTAGGTCATCAATTCCTTCTTCTTGCCTTAAAAAAAAGTACCATCAACGTTACCAACAGGCATGTTTTGAGCTTCGAGCACTTCAGAGTCATGTCTGCGAACATGCAGATTATTTCCAGCATCATCAACCCCCTCTGCTGCCTCAGAGGGTGTAAAGTCATGATCTGCTTCACCATGTTCGACTTCATCCTCACCATCTGAGTAATTATTGAGATCCAGAAGCCCTGCCTGGACAGAGCCATCATACTGCCTGTAAAATTGATCTTGACTATCACCATAATGCTCTTCGGATCTTTCTTGAAGGCGATGGTTCATCCCTTGAAGAGCGAGCTATGGATTGCATCAACCTGAGCATCCGCTGCAGCGACACATCGGCCTCCTCCGGCACCAAGACATCTGAAATCAGGCCTGGCATGGCTTCTCTTCTACCATGACGGCCTGCATCCTCCATAGCTGCCGCTGAGTGAAGAGCTTCCCCCAAAGCCTCCCCTGCAACTCTGGTTATTTCTGGATCCTGCCGGCAAATCGGGCCTCCACACCTTTTTCAGCTGATTTATTCCGTTTTGAAATTCCACACTGCCCTCATTTTTCTCCCATTTTTCTTGGATTGATAAGTATCACATTCTTTATGGCTCTTTTACACCATATCTTTACTTAGGGGCAGTTCCCATGCATAACATCAAAAAGACTCATTTGGCCTCATTTAACATTTGCTATCCCCGCATTATTTTCACTGCCATCAATACTCATTTAGTCAGGACCATGGCCATGACCTTGACTAATCATACTGCCTTCATGCCCATGCATCTAAGTTCATATGGGATGGTCTGTGAGCTTCTTTCACTACATGGATGTGCCACAGCACGACAACGCATGCGTAGACCACTTTTTAAAAAGAGGTTAAAAAATTGAACTTTTTTTATGGAATCTTTGAAAGATGCCAAATGTTTCTCGTTTTCAGGAAATATTAACTATTTTGTCCACAACAGTGTTCCCACCATTATCCATATTGCATAACAAGAATTTCCTTCATGACAACAAATGCCTACGTGGGTCGAAATTTACACCTATAGGCTATATGATGTCTGCCTCTCAAATTATCCTATTGAAAAATATTTCAATTTTCTACTCTCTTAACATGCTTAGGTTTGCTGAGAGCCTCCATAGTTACCATATATATGAATAGAAGTCTATCTTTGCACACCTATAAGCTGACCTCTTTAAAGTCTTAGCATTGGTTATATATCATGCACTACTTGCTTATAAATTATAGAGTAAATAATTATGTCATGCAAACTGTCAAGGTAAGTATATACTCCAGGCTTTGTTATTTGGGTCTAGAAATAGACTAAAGGATGTTTGTAGGATTTTTTTTAATAATTTATGGAGCTTATAATGTTATGTATTCGAATATTTTTTGAGTGCTTGTCAAATAATGTGCATATTTATGCATAGTGATAGAATTTGTCCCAAGAAAGTCCATTAAAAAAAGTCTATTTGAAAAAGATTGATATTTCCTTAAGTTATGTAGACTCCTATGCCATTTTGTAAGTCAAGTTTATTTTTATATCACAAACAATAGCAGTTTACAAATCTACGAAGGCCACACGTGTTTTCAATCTTGAAAAAATATCAAAATTCATGTAATTTTTAAATGTATACATGGAATTCTAGATGTGTTTTCAAAAAAGTATGTTTTAAAGCCATTTTTAAGATTTCATGCATTTTGGGGGAGGGAATCTTTTTAGGTAACCCTCGTTAGTTACCTATTTTGCTTGCAACACAGTGTTCATAGGCTTCAATCCTAGATATGTAGTTTTCATGATGATCGAGTGCTTGATTCCTACTTCTACATTTTGTATCTTGCATTATTATGATTCTTTTTGAACATTTTGTTACACACACACACACACAGATTTTTTTAAAGCGAGAATCTTTCTTTATTCATTTTCTTCTACATTCAAGTACATAATATATTTTAGTTAGCATCACAAATTTAAAGTGAGCAATATGTTGATGGAAAACCTCCATGTTGAAATAATCATGATGTACTCTTGTGGAATCACCAACAAGTGTTGGTCCCCAACAAGTGTCAGATCACAAAAAACACGGGGTATACTTGTCATTGAGTGCTAGAGGATCACCAAGTATGAGCCGCCAGAGAGAGAGAGAGAGAGAGAGAGAGAGAGAGAGAGAGAGAGAGAGAGTATGAGCATAAATATATGGGATTGAATCACCTAGTTAGTTGTTTATAAATATTACACACAACATCACTTTGAGGGACATTTAATGTCACAAATATTATGACATTTAGTGTCACAAATGTGACATTTAGTCTCACACATAACAGTGGAGTTTTTTTTAACCTAGCTTTGATGCTTTTTACAATAGTGTTAGGGGGTGACATTTACGACATGCAAAATATGTCACTACAAACATCGCTTGACACCTAAAAGTCATCATACACTTATGAGTGACATTGGAAGTGACGATAAGATTCTAAACATAAACCTAATCGCTCTAAAAGTATGAATGAGGTGTCACATTAGCGTTTTCCAGGTGCCTGCTAGGTCTTGTCCCATTGGGATGCCATTTGCTCCAAATAACTCCCAAAAAGTGTCCTAAGGACCAACAACCAAAAAGACTTCTTTGGCATCTCAAACGACAATGCTTTAGGAGACCATAACGCCTTAATGCATTGAGACTCAATGCCTCAAAGCTCATAATTTTGGGTCCAAGTTCTCTTTGATGCAATATCATCAATTAATATCATTAGCTCCCTAATGTACCAAAAAAGGGGTGGCTACCCACATGGCTTGCAACGGTGCACACATGTTTAAAGTGCCTATTTTAGAAGATTGTCATGTATACATCAAGGTAGATATGGCCAAGATGTAATCTTAAGAGGGTAGTAGAACATCTGATGGAGTATCTACAAAGCCAACCCCACCCCCAATGGATGTCTTTAGCCCATTGCTCCAAGTCCCTAAGAATGAACTCTTGCTAGTTTTGATGATTTTCATCCATTATGTAGCTGATTGTCCAACATATGGAGAAAATTGATCCCAAAATGTCATCCAAATAGTAAACAACTTGGTTGATTCTCTGAACTCATCATACCACTTGTGGATATATAAGGCCTTGCCCCATTCTAACCATATTTGATGCATTGTAGTGGTTTATGGATTTGGGCCACTTGTGGATCACTTGTAGGAGCCACAACGGTTGTATCTTGCAATACAAGAATACAAATACAAGCCTAATGAATCAAAAAGTATGGATGAGGTGTGTCCAAAAAGTGACTACTAGGTCTCCTCCCATCTGGATGCAGTTTTCTCCAAATAACTCTCGAAAGTTATCCTCAAAAAGACCACCCAAAAGGCATTTTCAACATCCCTGCAGTGCTTTAGAAGAGCATATCTCCTAGCTCAGATGCTTAAATGAAATTATTTAAAGCTCATAATGGCAGTCTTGAATTTTTCTTCACGGTCGTGGATATCATTAGCTCCCTATTGTACCAAAAATACATGGTTGTCCACATCAACAATGCATGCATGTTCATATTGCCTATTTTGGAGGAGCCTCATGTGTAGACAAAGATAGTTATGGCTAAGCTATCTTCACATAGTGGTAGAACATACAATGGAGTATCTAGAAAGCCAACCCCACTCCCAATGTATGTGTCTAGCCCATTCTTCCAAGTCCCTATAAATGGACTCTTGTTAGTTTTGGTGATTTTAGTCCACCACTCCTTAGCGATGGTTTGTGAAGCATACACCATACAAGAGGAGATCCCAATGCATATGTGATCCTTGAATGCCATTATCTCTTAGCATGCATTAGGAAAAGTTTGAGCTCATTTTGGGGCCATCTAAGGATTTCACATGAGAATATTCCTTTAAAAATGGGGGCATGGAAAATTTTTAGAGCAAATCAGCTCCAAATTTGTTGAAGTTTACATTTTCAGAACCTACTCTGTGAGGGCTTTCCGATGATATATAGCATGATGGGGGTTGGACATGGGAAGGGAAAGATACCCAGAAGATTCCTTTCTTCGTAGCTCAAACTTGCTCTAATGATCATCTTGTATGCCTATAGCTTTCAACATACTTTAGGAGGCATTAATGCGTGCTAGATGTCAAATGTACAATGATAGATTAGTGCACACATTATGTACTCCAAATGTAGGCTACATGCTCCTAATGCATGCCAGAAGCTACCATCATGCACAAGGATTTCCTATTGTATATAAGCTAGGTTCTCCCGATGCATGTCGTGTCCTCCTAATACATCATTAACTTGTCCATTGAAAAAAAATAAGGAGAACATTCAGAAAAGGTACCAAAGAGATTCTCGCCCATGCAATTTAGCTAAGGCCAATGGGAGTATTTTAGAGAGATAAAGAAATTTCCATATTAGTAATACATGCAATATCCACCACTTCGGCAAAGGCAAAATACAATCATTCAAAGCTTGATTGTAATTTAAGATATATTATTTATAATTTTTAGACTTAACATTACTTTGTAATTAGTTAAGTACACCAACAATTTGTATATTCTTTGATCTAACAAAAGCACCCTACAAACTGTGGTTTCCCTCCTATTGTGGTGAGGAGATTGAGATGATGATGTGTCCAGTGGATATAATGTGTTAAAACAACAATTTTAGCGGATAATGCATTCATCTACTCCTATAGGTATAATTAGTTATTTTATAATGATTGTTATTTTTCTCGTAAATATGTAATGTTAATTAGCACATTGTACCATTATAGAGAGGCTAGTGCATATTCCTCGGGTGAGGGTGCCTCGTGGATTAGAGGAAGTGATCATGAGGAGTTAGATGGTTTGGATGGAGCATCATAGCATTCAATCCTAGATATGTAGTTTTCATGATCACGAGAGCTTGGTCCCTACTTCTACATTTTGTATATTGGATCATTATGATTATTTTTTAACATTTTGTTACACACACATACATATATAGGTTTTTTTTTTCAATGAGCATCGTAGGATTTAATCCTAGATATGTACTTCTCATGATTGAGTGCTTGATCCCTACTTCTACATTTTGTATCTTGCATTATTATGATTCTTTTTAAACATTTTGTTACACACACATATATAGGTGTTTTTTTTTTCAATGAGCTTCTTTCTCTATTCTTTTTCTTCTTGATTGAACTACATAACAGGTCTCAATTGGCCATTACAAATTTAAAGTGAGCAATATGTTGATGACAAGTTCCATGTTGAAACAATCAAAATGTTCTCTTATTGAATCACCAACAAGTGTTTGATCTCAAAAAAACATGGTGTGTACTTGTCACCGAGTGTTAGACGATCACCAAGTATTAGCCACAAAGAAAGCAAGAGAGAGAGAGAGAGAGAGAGACTAGGGGAATGTGTACGAGTATGAGAATAATGAATCACCTAGTTTATAAATATTACACATAACATCACTTTGAGTGGTATTTAATGGGGTGTGTGTGCAAGTATGAGAATAAGTATACGGGAATGAATCACCTAGTTTATAAATATTACACATAACATCAGTTTGAGTGACATTTAATGTCACAAATGTGACGTTTAGTTTCCAAGGAGATTTTTCAACTGGCTTTGATGCTCACATTTAATACATGCACGATACGTCACGAGGCAAACATCATACGCTTATGGGCGACGGACGAGAAGCTTCTCAAAATCAATCGAACAGCGTAGCGTGCGTATAAAACAATATGGTAATTATATTCTCATTTATATATATTGCCGTTTGACCCGACTGGAGTGGCGTCACCAGTCGCACAGAATGAACTTGCCTGTTGCTGTTTACTGCTGCTGAGTCCTGTTGATTGCAGGCAGCCTAGCAACACCATTCTGTCCAAAAAATTTATTGCTGTGGTCGTCAGTATATCCGCCGGTATGCGTGTTGGTATATCCACCGGTATATTCGCCGGTATGCATGCTGGTATATCCGTCGATATGCATGCTGATATATTCGCCGATATATCCGTCGGTATGAGCGCCAGTATGAGCGTCGATATTAGCACCGATATGCACACCAGTATGCGCGTCGGTATGAGCGCCCGATGCAAATACCGACGTGGTTCCGACGCAGATACCGAGGTTTATACCGATGACGGGGCTTTTTTAGACCCCATTTAATGACGTCGATATAAGCGCCGATATTAGGCTATCATGTAGTAGTGACACACATACACATATAGGTTTTTTTTTTCAATGAGCATCGTAGGATTTAATCCTAGATATGTACTTCTCATGATTGAGTGCTTGATCCCTACTAAACTACATTTTGTATCTTGCATTATTATGATTCTTTTTAAACATGTTGTTACACACACACATATATAGGTGTTTTTTTTTTCAATGAGCATCTTTCTCTATTCTTTTTCTTCTTGATTCAATCACATAACAGATCTCAATTGGCATTACAAATTTAAAGTGAGCAATATGTTGATGACAAGTTCCATGTTGAAACAATCAAAATGTTCTCTTATTGAATCACCAACAAGTGTTTGATCGCAAAAAAACACGGTGTGTACTTGTCACCGAGTGTTAGACGATCACCAAGTATTACCCACAAAGAAAGCAAAGAGAGAGAGAGAGAGACTAGGGGAATGTGTGCAAGTATGAGAATAATGAGTTTATAAATATTACACATAACATCACTTTGAGTGGCATTTAATGGGGGTGTGTGTGCAAGTATGAGAATAAGTATACGGGAATGAATCACCTAGTTTATAAATATTACACATAACATCAGTTTGACTGACATTTAATGTCACAAATGTGACGTTTAGTTTCCAAGGAGATTTTTCAACTGGCTTTGATGCTCACATTTAATACATGCACGATACGTCACTGCAAACATCATACGCTTATGGGCGACGGACGAGAAGCTTCTCAAAATCATATTGCAGTTTGACCCGACTGGAGTGGCGTTGCGAGTCGCACAGAATGAACTTGCCCCCTTTTGCAAGTATTTGACTGCGTGTGGAAGCTCACCATGTGACTTCCTCCTATTTCAGCAGGTATAAAGTTCAAGCTTGGGCAAAGATCGCACTTCCTTCTCTCTCTCTCTCTCTCTCTCTCTCTCTCATTTGGAAACCAACCCTCCACCTTACGACTCCACCACAGACTGTCTTGACGTGAGATTTCGCATCACATTTTGGCGAGCTATATTCCTGCAGGTTTCTCTGTTCAGAACGTGCATGCATGGCCGTATCCCTTATTTGTTGTAACAGGCAGCAGCGCTTATCGTTTCCGGTGGTGCTAATTCTGATACTCCTCCTTGCAGAGCACCCAGCTCAATGCCGCAGCTTTAAAGGCCGCTCAGTACACCACCGGAGAGGGCATCGCGTGAAGAATGCAATTGTAAGTGGTCATGAGAGAGCAGGTGGTGGTGGTGGTGCGCTCGTGTTCAGGAGGAAGCTTGATACGCCCGTTTCAGGCCCCAACCCCGGTGGCAATTCGGCGCCCCCGCCCTGATTTGGTGGCGCTGCCCTTTTTGTTCCCCTCTCCAATGTACATATATATACATACCTCGGAAAAAATAGGTAGAAAAGGTACAACAAAAAATATATACATACCTTTCCATACATGGATGCATTGGAATCCTCCTTGACCTCTCGACACATGGGTGCATTGGAATCGGTGGAGTTCTGCCCAAATCCTCATCGGGTTTCAAGGGTCTAAAACCACAAATTCTCATTGGGCATCCAACAAAATCTTCGTCAATGTGGAGATCTGCCCAAATCCTCATTGGGTTTCAAGGGTCTAAAACCACAAATTCTCATTGGGCATCCAACAAAATCTTTGTCAATGTGGGTGGAAACATCCACACTAGTTGTCAACAATGGTACTCTTGACATCAAATCAAAGAATGAAATAACAATGGTGAATGTATGATAATCCACGACATCATCTAAATACCACTTCCTTTACATCCACCTATCAGAAAAGGAAAAAAGGGGGGAAAAGGCCAATGGAAGTTCTACACAAGTCAACAATTTATGTCCCTCAAACAATGATTTCACGATAAAAGGGTACCATGGAGTAATGCTAGAATTTGAAGGTTGTAGTACCCTTCCAAGGGGGTCAAAACCTTCACAAGAAGAGTGAAAAAACAATTACCCTTCAAAGGAAGGGAAGGGTTTTGAGAACTTTAGTTATATACCCTTCCAATCTCTTCATAAAGAAAAGCTAGTTACAGAAAAGCCATTGAAAAGAAAAAATAGGGGTTCCGCTTCAAATTCTAGGCCCGCCATGGAGGACCAAGCTCATCATGAGTTTTTTTAGTGGTTGTAGCTTGTAGGCTTAAAACAATTGATAATTGATTTTATCCATATCGACTATACATGATCCATGTTGAACACATGTAAAATATGACCTTAAAACATTCTTTTACATAGTAATAATCCTTTGATAAACATAAAAGTTTTGTTGTTCTCACTATGATATTTTTGAAAATATCAAACTCTCTTTGCAAGACTATAAAGACATTCTTATCGATTCTTTAACAATAGAAATTGACTTTCAATAATGCTCATCCAAAAGGCACAAATGTCAAAGTCCACTCAAAAACTTTTCCAAGTCTTTGAAAAATTCATTCATGAAGTGATTTAGGTTTGATTGGTCACATGCTTGATGAAAATTCATTCATGAAGTGCTTTAGGTTTGATTGGTCAAAATGAAAACTTCCCAAGTTAGTCTCCTTCTGATAAATGGATGTTTACAAGGCTTAATATTATTTACGGCTTTCTTAAATGAGAAGCTTTTAAATTTACAGGATGCCTTGCAAGGATATGCATCAAAATTTTGCTTTGAGAAAAATGCACCAAGATCATTTTCCTATGAAGATAAATTATCATTGCTTATGTTTTGGCAAGAGCCAACTCTTGATGGCATTGAAATTCAAATGAAAGTTATTGAATTTTTGCATGTATAAGTTGATGAACAAACCAAAATCCTTCTACCTAATCTTAGTTATAAAATTTTAGTAAGGATACTTTACACATTTGAATCTTAAGCTTAATTTAGTAGTTGAGATAAGTTAGCATTGCCAAAAGAAAAATATATTCAAATTATTAAAATATTTGATAGTGTCCTTTCTTCTAAACCATTTTTATTTTTATTTTTTGGTACTTAGAATTTTAAAACATAGCTAGGTAACCTTCTTTGATTTGTGGTAAACAAAGATGATGGTCATGCCAAGAATCATGCCCATGGGAAGGATTGTTACCACCACCACATGAAGGTTTGCTGCCATGCATAAAACTATTTTCTTGGATTTTTTAGGTACTTAGAACTATAAAGCATACCTAGGTCACCTTCTTTGAATTGTGATTAGATGAAGATGAGAGTCATGCCAATCTTTGTGATGATGTTTCTCTACCTTGATAGCCATACAAGAAATTTGCAAGTTTCTACAAATACCTCTAGTTGCATGTGTGTGGCCATATGGCTTCTCCAAAGCTTTTAGGTTTTCCCACTCTAGATGATCCTACATTGGCTTCAAGAAGTTAACATCCTCTCCAAGTCAAAACTAAGCTAAAAGGGGGTGTGTTGTATTATGGCCTCATAACCTATGCAATTAGACCAAAGAACCCTTAACAAGGCTTGGTATCAATGGTGAGTGGTCCTTGGCTATTGGAAGCAAGAGCTTACACAATACTTTTTTCGTGCTCTCAACTTACTCGGTTAGCTCAAGGACAATTTTACACATGAGAGATAGTGGAAGATCTCATAAACGAGCCAATAGGGTATGAATTACCTCATTAACAAAATGCTTACCCCTACCACCTCATAATTGAAAAATTTCTTACCCCTATTATTTACTAATAGAGTGTTTTAATCACCTCATTGATGAAGTTCTTACCCCTACCACCTCATCATTGAAAAAGTGCTTAACCCTATCATTTACTAATAGAGTGTTGTAATGACCTCATTGATGAAGTGCTTACCCTTATCACAGTGAACAACTCAATGAGGAAAGCAAATTGAGTGAATGTTTTCGAGTATATAAGATCATTGGAAATCGAGGGTACCATAATTCCTTATATCCCAGGCTTATGCCCACTTTATTGCATAATTTGTTACCATTAATATGTACTCATAGCCACCCGGATGTGACTTATGTGTGATGGATCCCACAAAATTGATAATAACAACACTCAAAGGGATCCCAAGGGGTGATGGGTGGATGCATGGTAATGTGGACTCAAAACCTATGTCCTGGACATGGCTTTTAAAAACTAGTTTTTAGACTTTAAAAAAGTCCAATTTTCCTCATTTTCTCCCACAAAAGCCTGAAAACAAAAAAACAATTAACAAGTAGCTCGTGGTGCACTCATTTCGCCACTTCTCCCATGTCTCTCTCTCTCTCTCTCTCTCTCTCTCTCTCTCTCTCTCTCTCTCTCTCTCAGGATCTCTCTCTTCCGCTTACCCACTCTGCCTCTTTTCATTAACTATTTTGCATAGCTTTGTATCTAACAAGTATGCTAAAAATTGAGTGGCATATTATTGTACACAGCTTCATGTACCTCAAGGGATAGGACAAACAGAGTTTTGTTAACTGGGTGTGGGTCTATTGGAAATTTTATTGCTTGTACAAGATGTGTCACTATTATCAAGGCCTCTGACTTTTCATCTCACAACTCATAGGTTTGCGTATCTTTAGGTGCATAGAAGAACCCTTTCACAATAAAACAACCTTGTGCAATGGCATTCCCCCATCCATTCTTTATAGGTCTCTTGTAGAGCTCTTTCTACTTTGTGTATTTCATGATGTAGAAGTCCGCATCCTCTGGATTTCCTTTTTCAACTGTCACCACAAAAATTGTCTCCTATACAAGAAGGACATCACTAAGGGTATCATGGTGACCTTTGTAGGTGGTCTCCTAAATGTTTGTGGTGTTAACATCAATGTCAACATTGTCTTCTTTAGCGCCATATACCAATGTTTCAAGGGAAATGTAGTCCCAGGTATGAATATGAGATTGATTGCTGCATCTACACCATAAGTGTTCCATACAATTACTACAATAACATGATAATCAATGCACTCTCAATGCTATTGGATCGTGATGAGAGTATCCAGAGACTAAATTTATGGATCTTGTGTTTGTTATAGCCTTGACATTCCATGCCTCATGTCTATCAATATCACCCAACTTTATCTCCTAAAAGACTTTACTAACGTACCGAGCTTGTGATGCATATATGGAATTAGCTCGAGTGGTGAGCGTTTCTTGCAAAAACTTTATGACATCGGCAATGGGGGATGGCAGTGAGGTGTCTGTGATGAATGTGAATGTGAATGTGACTATGACTGGGGTGGCCTTGGATTAAGGCTCGCTTCTGCTCTTTCCACAATCTTTTATGCGCTTTCCTGTTGGCCTTTTGTTCTTGCCTCCGGGCCTCTAGCTCAACTTGCCTCCTAGATTCCCTCCATTCCTCCACCTCTCAGATGTGCATCTTTCATATTATTTGATAGCAGCTTGGTGCGCTTCAACTTCCCTTTGGTATTGATCCTCTTACTGATGCCTTTGCTCTTCAGCTTCCCTTGTGACTTCATCTACCCATCTGATCACTTCTTTTGCACAATTACTGATCACAAAAATATTTTTTTTGTACATCTTTCATCCTGAATTATTTTACGTGCAATGGATTGTATTTGTGCAAATTAAGTTTCTGTACACAAAGGAAAATGTTTTGTCAGAAAACCTCATAGCTATGTTAGATGATGGAGATGTAGATTATAAACATCACTAACATCAAGAATGTTAAAAAGAGTTTTAACAAAATAAATGCATTTAGGCATGTCCTCCATCCATAGTGGATATCTGCAGGCTAGACTAACACCCTTATCCTTCCATATCTCCTGTTTTGAACTAGATTTAGCTCCAATAAAAGTTGTTCCACAACTGATGCAAACTTTTGAGCATATTTCAGAGGTCAACAAAACAATCATTAGTTTATCCCACTTAAATAAATTTATCTATATGCTTGTGGAAGAGGGAAATGTCAATAGGGACTTACTCTCTAACGTGACCATGATATCCTTGAACAGAGTTTGCAAAATAACATATATTTTGGGCAATATCATATAGAAGCAAACTCCAATGTGGCTAAAAAACAAATAGGACATAGGTGTTAAAAAACACACATATACATTACCTAATATATGTTGTCAATCTATAACTTAACATGAGACTCACTCTTCATTATAAGCCGTGACAATACTTCTTGCCAGATCAAGGTTGATCATTTGAAACTAGGCTATGAGGTCCAAAAATGATGTCCCCTCATTTTGTAATTACCCTGATATGAGGGGATCAACAACATATTACTATTTTGTATCTCTTCTTGTAAGATTCCTCCCCAGCCTCTCAAGATATCCAACATCTTCCCTTGTAATCAAATCCCTCTTCAAAAATAAAAGATCTTGTTTCTACCAGATTTGGCCTAGAGAGAGAAAAGCTTCTAGAGAGTGGTAATTCAGTTTTTAAATATTTTGGATAGAAAAATATCTCATCTTATTAAAATAAGCTCCTTTGAAACAGAAGTTCAAAAATATTTTCAGAAGGTGCATTAGAAATTAAGTATAATCTGTTCAAGAGGCATTATCCTGGGGGTCAAGATTTTTTTGAAATTTTAAATTAAGGTTCCTATGGACCAATAAGATTCATCCAAATTTAGGGAGGAGATAAATAGAAGAATAAAAGGAAAATCCCCCAAAAATGAGTAAATACTCACATAAGATGAAGAGTTGACTAAGAACAAGGTTAATAGTTAAAAAAGAGAGATATTTAGGTGAAATGATGCATTTTTGACACCTCAGTATGGGGGAATTCCCCTCATGAAGGAGGCACCTATTTCACATGCTTGAATGAGTTTTAAACTCTGTTAACCCATGGCGGACATGGCGACGTACTATATTTTACGTCATTAATTTAAATATTCTGAGTCATGGGCCGGGCTTGTCGGCACCATATGTTAAGGATGAAGGGATTGGGTGATCGCCGATGAGAGGCGCACCTTGGATATCAGTAGGACAAGGGTTAGGGTCGGCTGACCATGTATGGGCGCCCAAGTGTGAACGGCCAAGTCACCTATATGAGTCAAATGTAACCCTAAAATCCTCATTCTCATGTGTTGTGAATACAAGAGTGCTCTTGCCTTATCTCCTTAATTTCCTTCTCCTGCGTGTGTGTGAGAGAGAGAGAGAGAGAGTGAGAGAGCGATCGAGCGCACTGTGAAGCGGCACGGCAGCGGGGCGGCGAGGTGGTAGAGCGGCGACGGCGGCTCCTCCTTCACGGCTGCCACGCGGGAATCCTTCAAGGCGGCGGTTAAGCGGTGAGTGACATACCATTTGCATTCTGTTTTGAGCTTCCTTCCCTGGTTGTATGCTTGCAGCCATTCGTGGCTCGCATACGGTGTCCGGCAAGTCCCCAGCTATGACCTGTGCGGCAAAAGCGCACATTTTTGGCGCCGGCTGCCGGGGAGTTGCCCTGCACCAAGCTCTAGTTTGCAGCTCGGCTGCTGCATGAAGTTTAATCTACACTGTAGGAAAGCGACTGTGTGTTTGTTGTTAAGGCGTTTCTGTGTTGCATTTCTGTTTCGTTTGTTATATTTTCGCTCCGCGTGTGGGCGTGCGTTCTGTTATCTGGTTTCTGCGTGTGAGAGGGATTTCTGAATGCTGTGTGTGCGAACTGCGCCGCGGCCAAGGCTGAACCCTAAGGAAACCATAGAAAACTTATCTCAAAAAAAAACAGAAAATAAAAAATAAAAAAATTATAAAAAACAAAAAAGAAAAAATTAAATTTTATTTTCAAAGAAAGAACCGAACGTGTGGAGAGGAAAGATTTTCTAATTGGAGAAAAAAATTTTGAAAAGAAAGAACCCCAATTGACCCACGGCCCCGGCCTCGGTCTCGGTCTTTTGATATATATATATAGGAGAGTGAGCCTCCATAGCTTTCTTTCAAGTGAGAGCTTATGGGAAGTTGTGCCCTATATGTAGCCCACTCCCCAAGGAGTAAAGTGAGTATGTGGGATAAAGTCCTCACCCTTTCCTCCACAAGCAAATAGGCTTTTGCCCCTTCCCCCCAAGGGAAACGGACTGTTTTGAGGACTACATGAGCTCTAGATAGGCGAACACGGTGCTATAAAGCACACTAGGATCCTTTGAACGATACGCTCGTTTCGAGCTATCATATGCCCTAGTCCAAGTTCGACTGTAAGTAAGGGGGTCAAAAACGGGTTAAAAACAACACAAAAACAAGTAAAAACGGGGTGCGAAACACCTAAGAAACCACTTGTGTGAGTTTCAAGGGTAGTTACAATGCACGTAGGGTACCCACGTCACATGCATCTACGTTCTGGTCGGGTGCTAGAGCCTGAACCACTAGAAAGTGTTTCAGTTTACGCAGGCTCACACCATCCCTCCACGTTGGCATCTTGGCCTTCGGCTGGAACCCAAGGGAGTGCAACCCAAGATCCACGAATAGTGGATAGTGACTCGTCCTCTGACTCAGAAGCCATGGAAGGGCACCCTACCAAGAATCCTGAGGAGACAAGCCAAAACATGCCAGTGTGGGCCGCACAACCCGGATCTAGCATGTTTAGTCGTCTAATAGAGACCTTTAGTAGAGCTACACGCTCTGAACATGCGACAAGTGAAGTAAATGAGGAGGGAGGGGTAGTAGATTCGCCATTCACATCTTATGTAGACCCTACCCTCCCAAAGAGTGTCCATGTGGATATTCTACCCACTTCGTTTAATGAGGGCCCTACTGAGCTACCACATTCCGATGCTCTTCCTAAAGTAGAGGTCCCTAGAAGCCAATCCATAAGAAGTGACATTGCGTCCACTTCAAGAGAACCATTTGGCACACCAAGTCTAGATGGGATATTTCTCAATGAAAATTGGGAATATGATCTACACACAGAGACTCTAACTGACCTATACACAGGTTACACATACCATGTAGGTTGGTTAGAAGTCCTACGATCTACATCTAGCGCCACTAATCTAGAGGAGCAACAACACATGATATGTGAGGTGATTCATAGAATTATCCAAATTGAGAGGCAAAATAGGGGAGTGAACCTAGTTTCCACTGGCCCTATGAGGTTTTTGGATACGGGCAAGGCCAAACAACCAACCCTATCACAATTGGAGACTCCCTCGGTGAGTCCCATAGACCCTTCATATGTTGTTTCGCCTAGAGTCTCAATGCAGGTTGAGCCCACGAGTAGTAACTTTAGCTTTCCAACCTTGGCTCAACTTTCCATTAGGGAATCCGCAATGCCTACCCCAATGATGAGCATAGCTGAAAGTGCACCTGTTACCGCTGTAGTTAGTACGACACCACTACCTAGTGGAACAGTACCTACAACAGTGCGTGCCAGTGCCTATCGACCCTATGTACCTATCGCTACTCATGCTCAGGTAGCTCCTACGCCTCTTAGTATGCCAATGGCGTATGCTCCACGACCGCCCTATCATAACCATTATCCAAGGGGAGCTAGGCCTATTCACATATCTATCCTACATCATTTGCCAACCTACTCAGACCAACGCCAACTCCTATCAGCCAGGCTATCCCAGAAGTGCCTTCACCAACTATGCCTGCTCACTTAGGTGATCTCGTAGCATTTGCTCAGACGATCGGACGATCCATTGCAGAAAACATGCGGGGTATTCCTGAGAGAGAACCTAGAAGCAAGGCAGTACAAGTGGCTAAGCTCACTCAAAACTTCAGTGGTAACGAGGATGTTAGGAAGCACATTGAAGTCTTTGAACACGTGTGTGATTCCTTGGAAGAGCACAATGAGCTGCATAAGTGTAAAGCCCTAGGCTTAACCTTGAGTGGGAAGGCCGGAGATTGGTATCGAACCTTAAGGGTTGAAGAGCGCACTCACTACCCCACTCTCAAGAGATTGTTCTTGAAAGAATACATACGTGAGGGTGTGCTTTGGGGAGTAGCATCTCAACTCCAAAAAGCTGAACGCGAGGAAGGGGAGTCAGTGAGAGACTTTATAAGTCGATTGAAGCATCTAAATTCTCGCTGCACTCCCGATGAACGCTTCAATAACAACCAACTCCTCGATAGATTCATCCGAGGATTGCGCCACGAGGACATTTACAATGGCCTAATCATTAGAGGTCTTACAACGTGGGAAGCAGTCTCATCACTGCCAATGCAATCCAGTTAGAAGACAACTTGATGATTGCAGGTAAAAAGGTGTCTTCAGAAACAAAATCCGTTAGTTCGCAAGTATCTGGGCACGAGCCAATGACGGTGAAACCTATTGCCAAGGAGCCCAAGATATCTGAAATGTCTGTGACCGACCTTACTAAGGCTCTCCAAGAATACTTTAGGGGTAACTCAGAATAGCCATATGTACCCAAGAAGAGAGCAACAATGGTGTTCGGTGTGCTTAGGACCACATAGCACGAGTGAATGTCCCACATTCAGAGTCAAATTCAATGGGAATTGCAATGCATGTGGTAAGTATGGCCATCAATCTAAAGATTGCCTAACACTTAAGCGAATGTTGGCAAACCAGGCACCACTAGCTTGGTCAAACACACCTCAAGTACCCACGCTAATGCCTGCACAACCTATCGAGCAACCGTCACAGCACATAGTTCCAAGGAATCCGAATGTAGTCCAGTCTGTGCCGTTACCACCGCCAGTGTGCTAGGACCACAACCTCCACATCCAAGGATTACCCCTGTAAACCAGATGGGTTGTGAGTCACATAGTGCGTGTGGGGATTATGAAGAGGAGATAGACTCCACTGCTCCATACGGGATTGATACGTTTGAAATGATTCCCCAGTACTACATGGAGGATCATTTTGGGCAAGTTAAGCCTGTATATCAAGCGGCTGCTCTCGCCACAAGGGGGAAAAACCTTAATACCTTGGCGAGGAGACCACCTCTTCAATGCTACGAGTGTGGTGGACCGCATCGTGTAGCGGAGTGCCCTAATAGGTTACAAAAGATCTCTACTCAGATGCAACCAAATCAAGCGAGCACATCGGGAATGCCGGTTCTTACATGTAATCGTTGTGGCATAGATCATTTGATCGCTCAATGTCCACATAATCCTAATGCACCCAAGATTACGCCATTGAATTTGGTTGAGGTCACCAACCAAGCACGAAGAACCACACCCGTTGTACCCGCGAATGTAGTTACACGGTCAATGCTTCAAAATCAAAACTACATTCTTGAAGAGAGGGATACTGCATCAATCGCTCAGGCAAAGAAAAAGAAAACACGACGAAAGAGATCGCTTAATGCCACGAGCTCGAAGCCCAGTTCAAAGACTAACATAGGGACAGGAGACGACCCCGTGTATATGAATGATCCTGAAGATGATTCTGATTCAATAGAAACCATGGGGACCAAAGCCACTACCTTAAGGGAAGAACCCACTCGAGAGCTCAATGAAGGAGAATCAAGCAAGTACATAAATAAGGTGAAACAGAAGGAAACTTCCTCGGCCCCACAACCAAGTCAGTTAATGCCCTCTCGACCACCCAAACTGACTGAGACTCCCCAAGACAAGCCACGTGGGCCAAAAACCCTCAAGAAAAAGATTGGAACTTACCCAAACCCAGTTGAGGAGATTGAACAAGTGCAACACTTAAGGGGTTTGGTGGAAGAAACACAAAGAGAACTGGAGCCAAACCAGAGAAAAGTCAAAATTCCAGATACAGTGTTTCCTACGCAAGTTCAGCCTCACAGGAACCATAAACCGTTAGCTATACCTAGTATCATTCGGGAAGAAAGTGAGGATAGGACATCAGGAAGTGGGCAAACACCCTTCTTACTGGAAAGAATGTTTAGTGAGGGAATGCCTGACCCCATCGAAGAGGAAGTGATTCCATCTTCACCAGCTCCTAGTCAAGGAGCGATATCTCGAAAAGTACCATTGAACGTGTCCAAGCTAATGGATTTCATGTCCTCTGAAATCAGAACCACGATCATATCCAAATTATACGGAGATCCTGAGCTATTCTTAGCTCTTCGGGCATTTCTCAATGGAGAACTAAAGGCGGGGTTACCACAATTTGCAAATATGGATAGACCCGACACGCTTCAAGATGAAGGGGAGCATTGGGATCTACAACCCAACTTTGATGAAGATTCGGTCGTGGAAATACCTGTGAACAAGTTGGGACAGTACTTTGAAGGTGACGAATCTAATGCCACCCTCCCCATTACTACCAAGGGATTAACTCTAAAGGGAATCCTTGATGGTGGTGCTTGAGTGAGCATTGTGACTAAAAACTGTTGGGAATCCATGGGAAGACCTCACCTCGAAGTCACAAACATAGTGGTTAAGATGGCAAACGGAACCATAGCTAAACCTATTGGAATGTTAAGGGACCTCAAGATCAAGGTCCTGGGATACAAGGTAAAACATACCTTCATTGTAATGGATTTCTCCAAGCATCCTATGTCATATCAAATGATCTTAGGACGTCCTTTCATGAGGGAAGCACAAATGGTACATGACTGGTCGAAAAACCATGTCTACCTACAATTCCAGGACTCTATCATTCGAGTTGATCTTGAGAATGGTCGTGCACATCCTTTAGGAAGCAAGGTTATCATTGATAATCGATCGGATACCACTATTCACTCCGCCCCTTTAAGGTATTGCTATACATGCAAAAAAGAGACTGATGATGGGAAGGATTCTCCTTACATGGATGTCCTACCGGGTATGACTGAGTCGGATAACGTGGATTGGGTACACCTAGCGGCAACCATAGACACATGGGGAAATAGAGGCACAAGTTGGGTAACACCTGAGGTGCAAGATATGCCACCGTTAGTGCCAATAAACATGATACGTGTTATGCACCTGACTCCTGATGGCGAGAACGTGGCAAACTCCACCGACACTGATGAAAGTAGCGAAGACTCTGACCAATGCAACTCTGAGTATGAATCTCAAGAAGAAATTGACCCTAAGCCTGATGGGAAAAATGAATCCAATATTCACCCAAATGTGGAAGCAAGGTGCTCAAGGCCTAGGACAATGACCTCCTGCAGTTCATCCGAAAGTGAAGATCGACCAAGTGAGTTCGAATCTGATAGAAACAAAAATCAAAAACTTGGTAAGAAGAAAACGAGACATAAGCGCCAACGCTATCGAGCTAATGTACAAACTGCAATAAACAAGGAGCGATCCACTGCAGAATGGCTTAGTTATGTAGGAGCCATTGATGCTCATCGGAAGATAGCGGATAATTGGGGACAATACCTCCAAAGTATCATGTGGTGTATTCCGCAACCTCATGACGTCGCCCAATTAGAAATCGAAGAGAAGCCGAAACTAAGTCGTACTACAAGAAGGCGGCAAAACCAAGAGTTGGCTCAACAACAAAAGGAAGCGGAATTGAAAGCAAAAAGCCTGGCACAACAAGAACCAGTAGACTTACACCCCGCACCCGAGCATTTCAAATCATTCACCACAGGGGAACGTAAAGTAGTCTACACAAAAGCCCAACGAACGCCTACCAATGGGAGTAGCGGTGTCTACGATGGCCCTGCGGTAGTTAAGGAGATAGACTTAGCAGATCCGAGTGAGGAGTCTAAACCAGTTTTTATTGCTCAAGACCTCACCAAGGCGGAAGAAGCTGCACTTACGAAGCTTCTTAAAGAATTCAAGGACATATTTGCTTGGACATATCATGATATGAAGGGTGTTCCACCCTCGGTGGTGCAACACACGATTCCAATGATTAGCACTGCTAAACCAGTCCAACAACGTCCCTACCCAATGAATCCTAAGTACGCAAAGATTGTACAAGAGGAAATTGAAAAGCTGGTAAAATGTGGATTCATATATCTAATTGAGCACTCAGAATGGGTTTCTCCGATAGTCATCGTGCCAAAGAAGAATGGGAAACTCAGAGTGTGCGTTGATCTCAAAAAGGTTAATGCAGCCACCAGAAGGGATCATTACCCCTTGCCATATTCTGAACATGTGCTTGAAAGAGTGGCAGGCAAGGAGGCATATAGCTTTTTAGATGGGTACTCGGGTTACAATCAGATCACAATTGCAGTCGAGGACCAAGCTAAAACAGCATTTATCACGGAGTTTGGAGTGTTTGCCTTTCGCGTCATGGCTTTTGGCTTGACCAATGCACCTGCAACATTCCAACGATTGATAAACACGGCCTTTAAGGAATATCTAAGGGACTTCTGTGAAGCTTTCTTAGATGATCTTTGTGTTCATTCCTCTTGGGACGAGCACTTGATGTGTTTACGAAAAATATTTGAAAGGTGTAGATTATATCGCATCTCCTTGAATCCTTTCAAATGCCAATTCTGGGTTAAACACGGAGTTATCTTAGGGCATATAGTGTCCAAAAATGGGATTTCCACTGACGAGAGTAAAATCAAGGTCATTCTGGAATTACCCCCACCCACCAACTACAAGGGAGTCCAACACTTTATGGGCCACGTTGGTTATTATCGAAGGTTTATTCTCTTCTTCGCCGAGATAGCTCGACCATTGTATAAGCTTCTCATTGAGTTTATTTGGACCGAAGAATGTGACCGTGCCTATGAGCTATTAAAGAAGGCCTTGGCGAGTGCTCCAATCTTGAGAATGCCTAACTGGGATTTACACTTCCATGTGCATATTGATGCATCAAACTTTGCTATTGGGTGTGTGTTAACTCAACCTGGAGAACACAAGCTAGACTACCCCATTAGCTTTGCCAGTCGCCAGTTGAATGATGCTGAGATGAACTACACCACTACGGAGCGAGAAGGGTTGGCAATGATATATGTAGTAAGGAAATTTCGTTATTACCTCCTTGCCACCAAGTTTGTTTTCTATGTAGATCATCAAGCATTGTTGTATCTGGTAAACAAACCATGCTCCACAGGAAGAATCACACGATGGCTATTGATTCTTCTTGAGTTTGATTTCACTGTTGTTGTGAGACCTGGCAAAAAACATGTTATGGCTGATCATTTGTCTCGCATACCCAATGGTGAGGCTCCTACGGGGGTTGATGATGACTTACCAGACACTTCCCTATTCATGGTGGAGACAATGCCTGAATGGAGTGAGAAGATTGTTAACTTTTTGGTTAATGGCTTTCCACCCAAGGAGCTTCGTAAAGATCTAGCTCGAAAGCTAATCAAAGAATGCGAACCCTATTGCCTGATAGCCGGGACTCTTTATAAAAGAGGAAAGGATGACGTTCTTAGGCGTTGTGCCCAAGAGGATGAGTATCTATACATTTTACAAGAGGCACATATGGGCATAGCCGGTGGTCACTTCTCAGGAGACTTAACTGCGCGAAAGATCTTACAATCAGGGTATTGGTGGCCCACTATGTTCCAAGACGCATCACTCTTTGTGAAGGGTTGCGATGAATGCCAACGATATAAGAAACCCCAGAGGAAAGATCAGATGCCCCTACATCCGATCAAAGTAAACCAACCATTTGAAAAGTGGGGTTTAGACTTTGTAGGTCCAATTAGTCCAGCAGCCCGAAACACACAATCTCGCTATATTATTGTGGCCACTGACTATATGACCAAATGGGCTGAAGCGAAAGCGACACGTAAGGCAGATGCGAGGACAACAGCCAAGTTCCTCTTTGAAAATATAATCACACGATTCGGTTGTCCTTTTGAACTTGTGAGCGACAATGGTACGCATTTTATAAATGAAGTGATTAAGGAGCTCACAACAAATTTCATGATATCCCATCATAAATCTACTCCTTATTATCCGCAAGTGAATGGCCAAGCCGAGAGTACAAACAAGACATTAATCTCTATTTTGACAAAGACAGTTGAAGCTCATCGCACGGATTGGGATCTAAAGCTTACGACAGCTTTATGGGCCTATCGTACTGCGTACAAAGTGGCTATTAATTGCACACCATTCAAAATGGTATATGGCCAAGAAGCAGTCATGCCGTGGGAATTTGTCATTCCTAGTCTTCGTGTTGCTACTCAAGAGGGTTGGGATGGTAATCCCTTAGCAGAGCGTCTGTATATCCTTGAGCGTCTAAACGAAGAAAGACAATTGGCTGTATACAATGCCCTTGTGGAGAAGGATAGAAGGAAAAAATGGTTTGATCGCCATCTAAAGGACAAGGACATCAAGGTTGGGGATAAAGTCCTGATGTATGGAGTGCGAAACGAAAAGAAGAAGCTCAAATATGCTGGTAAGGAACCGTATAGAGTATGTGAAATTACACCGCAAGGTACCATCAGAGTGGAGACTCTCGACGGAGTTGAAACCATTGGATTCCTTAATGGGAGTAAATTCAAAAGATACTATGACCCCCTGAGCCAGGAGGAGTTACACGCAATCCATCAAAAGAAGGCAGCTAAAGAACATGCTGAGCTTAAAAAGATACAAGCAAGAGTCGAAGCCAAAGAACGTCAACAGCGTGCTAGGAGACAACGAGAAGCCAACTTGGGAATTACGCAAGTATTTTTCGAGGAAGCAGAGGAGGATGCACTGGAATCTGACCCACCTCTAAGATACCCAATTGAGTTACAAAGTCCTTACGGGGAGGTGCTGTATAATGCATTATTGGATACAGGAGCTCAACATAATTTGCTATCATATGGCGTGTGGTGTCAACTGGGAAAACCACCTTTAACCAAGAGTTCTATCCAAGTTCAAGGAATCAACAAGAAGAAAACCCCTGTCTCAGGAATTCTGCACACTCCGGTTGCTTATGACAAGGGAACCATAATTCAAAGCTTTTTTGGTACCATGGAAGGGACTGTAAACTTAGGGCGCAAATGGATGATGGCCACCAAATGCAATATCGATTGGGCAACCAGACGAGTCACGATGCAAGAACCAGCACTAGGTCTGACCGCTCAAAATCTCGCTCCTAAGCCATCGACTCTGGACAAAATGATGGATAACGAAAAATCACCAAGTCCAGTGGCAAAACCATCTTCGATTGTTGGCCACCCCTCTAACGCTTCAACGCCAAGAGTGGAAACAGGCAAGGTGGTTTCTAAGGTTCCACTTACTATGCCAAAGAGTATATACAAATGGGTCCCAAAAGCTTCGTTAACGGCTACTTCCCCTGCTCAATCTCGTTCAGCCACCAAGAAGTCTCGTAGGAAGAAAGCAGCTACCCACCCGAGAAAGGGCAATGTAACATCGCGATGGATCCCTAAAAAATTATTAGTAGCCCAAGGGTACTACGAGGGAAATGACCAGATTTGGGTCCCTAAACATAAGCTGAATCCCTCTACATCACCTGTAAAACCTTGCAAACCAATTGTTACCACCCCAATGACAATTCAAGACCGTGGTAAGGGAAAGGTAACAGAGTGCTCCACACCACTTCTTCTAGAGTTAGTTTGGATTCCCAAACGATATCGATCATTACCACCTAGCTCAGGAAGGGGGGAGCCACATGAAGCTTCTAGCTCCTCATGCCAGGCACACGCTGATATAGAAGTTTCTACATGCTCCATACCTACTCTTGCCAACACCCAACAGAAAACCGATGAGTCTACGTCTCCCCTTGTAATAGTATCCTCGGAAACCATTTCCTCCATTTGTCAATGGGAGCGTACACTATCATCTCTACAATTGGATGTGGCCACAAGGGTCATAAAAAGCTATCTGCCCACATCACAACCTATGACCCGCTGGACAAATTGGTTCCAAGAGGCTGCAACATCATTGCAAAGAATATGATCTACCCAAGGAAAGGGGGAGCATGTACTCACGCTCGACATTCTAATGCTTCCTCCTTAGCCTTCTCCCCTGACCATGTAATTGCCAAATTCAAGGGGATGTATATATATAGCTTCATACACAGAAAAACAAAGAAAAGAAAAACAAAAAATAGTAAAAAGAGCAAGAGCACAAAAACAAGAGAAATATCCGTATACAATCAAGAACTAGATTGACCTGTCATAAACCTACTGATGCTATATCTGTGTTTGCAGATATGGCAGATGCCCGATCATCATACACTTCATCCACTCCTACCTTTGGTGAGAGGTATCATCTGTACCTTTCTCAGATATTCAACATGTGCTATCCTGTAATTGAAACTGAATGGGATCATATAGATGTACTATTCAGAGAGGAAAATGTTGAGGAATTAGAATGGCTAATTCGCCTATTGACCATGACTGACCCCTACTCCGTAGAGGACATATCCCCGATAGCCCAATGCTTTCCTTTTCCACAAGATGACTATCCTCGCATGGTTACATTTTTGATGAGTTTATGTGGATGGGAAAATGAAAAGGAAATATCTGACAATGATGAATGGACGGATGAAACTCATGGCACTACTGAGGTTGACTTTATTTGTTTGGATGATGGGGATAGAGGCTTAGCCTTAGGGCTAGAGCCAGGACTCTACAACATCCTCTTACCGTATCCTCAGTAGTAGTGTGGTGACTGGTAGGTAGGTTAGTGTTTGCAAGTTTTTTCTAGTTTAGATTCCTTAAACAAGTCTTGAAATTTTCACACTGATGTGCCTCTCGAGGTATAGTGCTTGTTAGTTGATTGTACAGGTTGAAAAGTTTGAGGTGGGTTTGCTTTCAAGTCCTGAGACTGCTGCAACGTTCATCAAAATATATCTACATCAAATTGCAAGCTGTCTTGTCAAATCAAGGAGATCTCCAATTACAGGTGTAATTATTCCATACCCACTCTCTTTCGTTTTTACTATTCAATCAATTGCATAAACTATAATGCATGACCACGTGGAAATTGTCAATGTACTACTTAGTTTTTGAAGTTGCTTGCATGCTAGTGTAAATCATTAATGAGCTTGACTTTATTGGAAATATTCCTAGGCAGCATGACGTCTTTAGTTAACCTTGGAATACGATTGTCTTAGGTCTAGGGTCAAACCATCTTAATGTTTGACACCATGCCATGTGTGTGTTGACCTCTAGGACATAGCTATTACCCCTTTGTCGAAAGGATGCAAGACAAATTATAGTTCAGGAGCGAAGATCAAAAGAAATAGATTATAGAAAAAAAAAAAGCCTACAATAAATGGCAATACAAGTCTATGATGTGCTTTAATGTTGGCCTATCGCCTTATTGATACTTGGTAGGCGAGGAGTATTCTACTCCAGACCGATGCCTTGGTTGGTAGGGGGTAGCCTTGCCTAAAGTAAGCTAATAGATTCCTGGATAATGCATTGTGTTAAACATGGTACCAGGATCGATGTTAGTTTTGCCTTAGGAAGGTCGCCATTGTGTGTAAAAATTGTCACGTGCATTAATTTAAAAAAAAAAGAAGGCAAAAAGCTCCTGTAATTCTGATGTTTCTTGTGTCCCAAGGCTTGTGGTATTAACTTGTTCTTAGAGTAGACACAGTGTGGTCATCTGTTTATTTATTAAGCTTGGTTATTTTCCTTGACTTAGGCCAGTTATAAACCTTGATTAACCTTTGACACCTTGCAAACTCTTGAATTCCTTTCAATAATTTTAAACTCCTATTAATTTGCTACACTAGCTCACTCATGTGACCCTTAAACGAAGTTCTCATAGCAACATCCATTGTGGTCTCACATGCTTGAATTTATACACTTTATATCTTTTGAATTCTAGCATACCTTCACTCTACTTCCCTGTTTTGCAGACGGTCTACCACAACACCCTCTCGAGCTTACCATACCATAGCTTCCGAGGACGGAATCTACATAAGGAAGGGGGGCATGTTAACCCATGGCGGACATAGCGACGTACTATATTTTACGTCATTAATTTAAATATTCTGAGTCATGGGCCGAGCTTGTCGGCACCATATGTTAAGGATGAAGGGATTGGGTGATCGCCGATGAGAGGCGCACCTTGGATATCAGTAGGATAAGGGTTAGGGACGGCCGGCCATGTATGGGCGCCCAAGTGTGAACGGCCAAGTCACCTATATGAGTCAAATGTAACCCTAAAATCCTCATTCTCATGTGTTGTGAATACAAGAGTGCTCTTGCCTTATCTCCTTGATTTCCTTCTCCTGCGTGTGTGTGTGAGAGAGAGAGAGAGAGTGAGAGAGCGATCGAGCGCACTGTGAAGCGGCACGGCGGTGGCGGCGAGGCGGTAGAGCGGCGACGGTGGCTCCTCCTTCACGGCTGCGACGCGGGAATCCTTCAAGGCGGCGGTTAAGCGGTGAGTGACACACCATTTGCATTCTGTTTTGAGCTTCCTTCCCTGGTTGTATGCTTGCAGCCATTCGTGGCTCGCATACGGTGTCCGGCAAGTCCCCAGCTACGACCTGTGCGGCAAAAGCGCACGAACTCCCAAATAATGAGATATTTTTATCTCTCCTCTCTCCTGTTTCAACTAGATCCAAAAAGTGGACTAGACTGACCCAAAAATGGTCACAAATTGACCAAACTGATCTGGAAGGATTTTAATACTACTGTCATCGAGAGCCAAAATAGGTTTTATAATTAAGATAATAATTGTATCAAGATAACACTTTTGTAATATAATTATACAAATAGTTTTTTATAGTTGCACTTTGTAGCATATCCTCAATCATTCTAACATGGAAGATGACCTAAGGAGTCTAAGCTTCAAGTGTACACATAGAAGAAAAAAATTGTATTTGTGGATAGTGAAGAAGAGGATGCCTCGTCTACCTTCTCAGGGAAAGGCACATCGACTAGTGATGGTGTAGCAATGATTATGAGGAACCATATCTATGCCATAAGCTATATGGCATAGAAAATGGCTTCTTTTACAGTTGTATCATTTTTTTTAATGGATTGAAGATGGAAATAATAAATATTGTCTCTATTTTGGCATGTTTTTTGAAAACTTATTGTTAGATTTTTAATTATAATCTCAAAAAGTAAGCAAAATGAAGTCTTTTTTTTCATGTCAATTTTTATAAGAAACATGTAAAGTGCCCAAAATATTATCATTTTTTGGGAGTGTTGTACACATGCGTAGACCACTTTTTAAAAAGAGGTAAAAAAAATTAAACTTTTTTTATGAAATCTTTGAAAGATGCCAAATGTTTCTCGTTTTGAGGAAATATTAACTCTTTTGTCCGCAACAGTGTTCCCACCATTATCCATATTGCATAACAAGAATTTCCTTCATGACAACAAATGTCTACGTGGGTCGAAATTTACACCTATAGGCTATATGATGTCTGCCTCTCAAATTGTCCTATTGAAAAATATTTCAATTTTCTACTCTCTTAACATGCTTAGGTTTGCTGAGAGCCTCCATAGTTACCATATATATGAATAGAAGTCTATCGTTGCACACCTATAAGGTGACCTCTTTAAAGTCTTAGCATTGGTTGTATATCATGCACTACTTGCTTATAAATTATAGAGTAAATAATTATGTCATGCAAACTGTCAAGGTAAGTATATACTCCAGGCTTTGTTATTTGGGTCTAGAAATAGACTAAAGGATGTTTGTAGGATTTTTTTTAATAATTTATGGAGCTTATAAAGTTAAATATTCGAATATTTTTTGAGTGCTTGTCAAATAATGTGCATATTTATGCATAGTGATAGAATTTGTCCCAAGAAAGTCCATTAAAAAAAGTCTATTTGAAAAAGATTGATATTTCCTTAAGTTATGTAGACTCCTATGCCATTTTGTAAGTCAAGTTTATTTTTATATCACAAACAATAGCAGTTTATAAATCTACGAAGGCCACACGTGTTTTCAATCTTGAAAAAATATCAAAATTCATGTAATTTTTAAATGTATACATGGAATTCTAGATGTGTTTTCAAAAAACTATGTTTTAAAGCCATTTTTAAGATTTCATGCATTTTGGGGGAGGGAATCTTTTTAGGTAACCCTCGTTAGTTACCTATTTTGCTCGCAACACAGTGTTCGTAGGCTTCAATCCTAGATATGTAGTTTTCATGATCGAGTGCTTGATTCCTACTTCTACATTTTGTATCTTGCATCATTATTCTTTTTGAACATTTTGTTACACACACACACACACACAGAGATTTTTTAAAAGCGAGAATCTTTCTTTATTCATTTTCTTCTACATTCAAGTACATAATATATTTTACTTAGCATCAAAAATTTAAAGTGAGCAATATGTTGATGAAGAACCTCCATGTTGAAATAATCATGATGTACTCTTGTGGAATCACCAACAAGTGTTGGTCCCCAACAAGTGTCAGATCACAAAAAACACGGGGTATACTTGTCATTGAGTGCTAGAGGATCACCAAGTATGAGCCGCTAGAGAGAGAGAGAGAGAGAGAGAGAGAGAGAGAGAGTATGAGCATAAATATATGGGATTGAATCACCTGGTTAGTTGTTTATAAATATTACACACAACATCACTTTGAGGGACATTTAATGTCACAAATATTATGACATTTAGTGTCACAAATGTGACATTTAGTCTCACACATAACAGTGGAGTTTTTTTTTACCTAGCTTTGATGCTTTTTACAATAGTGTTAGGGGGTGACATTTACGACATGCACAATATGTCACTACAAACATCGCTTGACACCTAAAAGTCATCATACACTTATGAGTGACATTGGAAGTGACGATAAGATTCTAAACATAAACCTAATCGCTCTAAAAGTATGAATGAGGTGTCACATTAGCGTTTTCCTGCAAGATTATATTTTTTATTATAAAAGTGTTACTTTTATCATATTTGATTTTCATGCATAAAAGTATGCATAAAAAGATTATTTTTTTATTATACAAGTGTTACTTTTATCATTATTCAATTCTATGCATAAATGGGTGCATAAAAGACTTTTTTATATTAAAAGTGTGATTTTCATCATAAATGATTTTATGCATAAATGGGTGCATAAAAAAAATTCTTTCATATTAAAAGAGTGATTTTCATCATACATAAGAAATTCATGTTTTAGAAATCTGTAAGCAAATATTCGTCGAACGAAATTCAGGAAAAGAGAAATTGAAATAGTACCTTTCGAGAAAGATAGTTTATTAGGAAGAACCTTTCCAAACCCAAACTCTGTTTCAGACTATTGACCAAGACCTAAGTCCTTCGTCAATTTCAATCAATGACGATGTGCCGAGTTCAGGAAAAAGGTACTCAAATATCCTACCGAATTTGAAACTAAGTTAAGACTTTTGATTTTGATCTGAGGATCAAGTTAACAGAACTCGAGGAATTCTATTTAGAATTCAGACGTGGATCTAGAAGTATTGGGATACGGATTTAAGATTTATTCATGATTCAAACAAAATCAAAACTGTAAACTTGCATAGAAACCCTGTTTTCTTAAAGTACTGTCTTACGCCAGAATGCTAGAGAGAGCATTTGGCATATATGTTTATCTAAGGGAAGTTCGATTGCAACAGCTGGCGGGGAGTGTTCGAGGGACAGCTCACGTGGCAAAAACTTGCCCAGGTCTTGACCCTGACTGGGTATGGTGAAAAATGGTGCGCTTCCGGTACGATGGGCGAGGGCCGACGAAGCGGTCCCTGAGTGAAGTGCCAGGATACCTAAGGAGGATCCTGGAAAGTTTTGACCAGGCGATGCACGGGCTCACGGTACTTAGGACACCCATTCGTATGTTGAGGAAGATATATATATGTATGTTGACGAAGTGATTATTGTAATCTATTACTGGATCTCATTGGCTGACCAACTGGTCCCAACGGAGAGTCTAGAGTGGTACTGTTTTTGTGAAACAAGGGATTGAATGGAAATTTTGAATTATGAAATCTGTGATCGTATCTGTATTGTCAATGGATTATTTTTATATTAAAGTTTTAATAAAGAGGAGTGTGTGCATATCTATTTTCTAAAGCTAAAGTTAAGAAAGGCATTTCAATTACGGGTGGGTGAGTACTTGTTTGGTTCCACCGATTCCAGTGGTAGGGTGGTGGCTAACCCATGGGCCGGCTCGAATCAGTGGAGTTTTAATAATCAAACTGAAAAATCTTAGGTTTACGCTAGGATTCGAGTAGCTAGTTAATTCCTTGATAAATTTCTCAATTAAGTGGATCAACGGCTGTGCCTGATCTTGATCAGGAAAAAAGCGTTGAAATTACTCAAATGATCAAATTATATCAGTGATAGTTTCCTTCTATCTGGTTTATTCACGTGAAGGATAGTTTAATTTTCCCGGTTTTGGTTTTCGGAGTGACCACCAGCCTAGTCTCGTGCCCGGACATTCGTGGGCAAGGCCCCGAGTGAGAAACCTTGCCCCGCGCATGAGAGGGCTGCTTCCGCTCTGTCAGCTACCGGGAGTCCGCAGAGGGGGCAGAGGGATCTCACAGTTAGTATCAAAGCAGAAATTGCCTAATTTTTTTTTAATAGAAATCTGGGAAAGAAATGTTTTTCACTTGTTAATACTATTGAGTGAATGAACTTCAAAATTTGAAAACTTATAAATTGAATTGGAAATTTATAGATGTACACCCCAAATCTATCTGGAATTCCTGGACTCTCTCAGAGTCAGGATATGATAGCTTTTGCGTTTGATCACCTCATCAACTCTGCTACGACCCGAATGAGCAGAGTGAGACTCGCTTGCCATTTTGAGAGTCTTTACTTTCCTGATCCTCTTGAGCAACATCGGTATATGTGGTTCTGTGGAGGACAGTGTATTAACATCAGTACCAGTCAGCATCAGAGGCTCAGGCAAAATATTTCCTTGGCCATGATTCTGATAAGACTAGGGCTTGTTTAACAGGTTCTACTCTGTGATCATTCACCCAGGAACTTCAGAACTTCATGCCGATTTTTTAGACTTCTTAGCCACTTTATCCCGAGAAATAGAATTAGAGCACCTCTTTGTGTAATGAATCGTATGTACCATGGTATGTCTTCTTCACAGTTTCGCTTCTTTATGCGATTACGACTGAGACGATGATTCTGGAGCCGACCTGCTCTATGTACATATTGTAACTATTATATAAATAAAGAAATGTTTTCCAGAGAAAAATTCCCAGTTGTGTATAGGTGATTGTTTACGGACGATCTGATAAAGAAAAATCTGTTATCAGACATATGTCATAGATCTCCAATAAGATCATTGTCTTGTTTAAGCAATTGTTTTCCAAACCTCTTAAGTCTTAGAATCTCATGGATGATATCAAAATGAAAATTTAATAATATATAAATTTTTGGCAGAATCATGAGATGAGGGAACCGTGGCCGTCAACCAAACCCTCTCGCTGAAGATGACGAGCTTGACCCTGATGTTTGCAAGGCTCTTCATAGGACTCAGCCCCAGGACCCTTCAAAGGAGAAGGGGAGAACCTAGGCAAGGCTGTGGAGAAATGGGTGGAAGAATATTTTGACATCACAGGCTACAATGAGCGGAGCAAAATTGCTCTTGCCCGGTTGAAAATGGTGGAAACAGCCAGGGTAGCATGGAGAAACTAGTGTGACACCAACCCTCTGGACAGAAATACTCAATCCTAGAACGACCTAAAAACTATCTAAGAAAGAGATTTTGGCCCCCTGGATTTTTGGAAACCAAAATGAACGAATTTTTAGAACTAAAGCAGGAGAGCAAAACCATCGAGGAATATCACCAGGCCTTTGCTCTTCTACTCAAATATTCACCACCTCTTGATGAAGAACAACTCATGGCCAAGTTCATTCGGGGAATGAACGAACCCTTGGACACACTAGTCAAAAATGCCAAGCCAATGTCCATGGCTGAAGCAATAGGAATGGCAAAAGATTTTGCCAAAGCCTTTGTAGTAAAGGTTCCGCCAAAGCCTGCACCCTCTAACTTTAAAAGATTCCAAGCCCAAGGAAGTACTTCAAAGTTTCCACCCCCGAAGAGGCAGCAAGGCCCGAAGGTTCCGAAATGAAGACCCTTCCCCCAGAATACTTTCTCAGGAACCCCACCTCTTTCAAGAAATCAGAGGGATGAGCTCAGAAGTGAAAACCGATGTTTTGGGTGCCAAAGTTTTGGTCACCAACTAAAAGACTGCCCGACTCCTGCCATGTCAAGGGGACAGGGAAGTCAAGGATCCCAAGTTCAGAGACCAACCCCCCCATTGGTGGCTCCATCAACATACTAAACCAATTGATTGGTTGGGGGCCTCTATCGTGAACAAAGAATCAAGCAATTTGTAAGGTAATTAGTGAATTTTGATCATTTTCTATAATCTCTCAATGTTTCTCTCTTCTCAACCCCTCTCAAGCTTGAGAAGCTTAATTGGAATGGTTTTTGAATGTTATTAAAGTTAATTGATTAATGGTAGTACTTGAATTACATAAATTAATGAATGTTATTGAAGTTAATTGATCAATGATGGTTAAGAATTACATAAATTTTCATTTCTCATGACCTATTCTCAATCCAAGTGAAGCTTTTCCCTAATTTAAGATTAATCTATGCTTGAGGCCAAATTAATGGCTTTTTCTATGCTTTTAATTTATGTATTTCATGAATATTGATGATTCAATCCATTATGGATTAATGATCCCATTAGGGATCATTCTAATTATTTTCTTAATAATGATAAGCTTTATCCCTTAGAAAATTTGAGATTTATCAGTCATAGCAGCGGAGCTATGGCAGAATTTTTATAAAAATTACGCATAAAATAATTTCATTCAAAGCATGAAAAGAGGACTTCCTACCATATTCTAGGAATTATCATCCTAGATTAATTAAAAGATATTCATTGTAATCATAGAGAAATTGATTTTTATACTATGCAAAATTGATTTTCATGCATAGAGGTATGCATAAAAGGTTATTATTTTAACGTAAAAGTGTTACTTTTATCATAATTGAATTTCATGCATAGAAGTATGCATAAGAGATAAATATTTTATTATAAAAGAGTTACTTTTAGCATAATTGAATTTCATGCATAGAGGTATGCATAAGAGATGAATATTTTATTATAAAAGAGTTACTTTTAGCATAATTGAATTTCATGCATAGAGGTATGCATAAGAGATGAATATTTTATTATAAAAGAGTTACTTTTAGCATAATGGAATTGCATGCATAGAGGTATGCATAAAAGATGAATATTTTATTATAAAAATGTTACTTTTAGCATAATTGAATTTCATGCATAGAGGTATGCATAAAAGATGATTATTTTATTATAAAAGTGTTACTTTTAACATAATTGAATTTCATGCATAGAGGTATGCATAAAAGATATGGGAAGTTATAAGATGTGATAAGATGCATATGAGATGAGTTAGGATGTGATAAGATGAGTTAAGAAGTGATAGGATGTGTATGGGATGAGGTAAGAAGTGTATGTGATGGGATAAGATGTATATGGGTTGTGATAGGGTGAGAATATGGATGTGAATGTGGATGGGTATGTATGGATGTATGCATGTAGATGTGGATGCATGAATGTGGATGTACGGATGTGAATGAGGATGTGGATGTGGATGCATGGATGTAAATGTGGATGTGTATGTATGGATGTATGCATGTAGATGTGAATGTGAATGTGGATGTATGGATGTGAATGAGGATGTGGATGTAGATGTGGATGTATGCATGTAGATGTAGATGTATGGATGTGAATGAGGATGTGGATGTATGCATGGAGATGTGGATGTATGCATGTAGATGTAGATGTATGGATGTGAATGTGGATGTAGATGTGGATGTATAGATGTGAATGGGAATGTGGATGTGGATGTATGTATGTATGTGGATGTGGATGTATGAATGAGGACGTGATAGTGGATGTATGCATGTGGATGTGGATGTATGGATGTGGATATGGATGTGTATGTATGAATGTGGATATGGGATGTGGATGTATAAATGAGGATGTGAAAATGGAGGTAAACATGTAGATGTGGATGTATGGATGTGAATGTGGATGTGGATGTGGATGTATGGATGTGGATATGGATGTAAATATATGATATGTGATGTAAAGGAATCTGAAGTGAAGAGATGGAAAATGATGTGATTGGATGAGTACACATATAAATGGAATGTGGAATAAGTAATGTGTATTAATGAGGGATAATGTGGAAAAATGAGAGTTAATATAGAAATTGTATTTGTAAACTGTTTGTAAATGCTGTTTGTAAATGGCTGTTTTATGTCAAGAATGCTGGGGAAGCATTTTGACCGTCTTGTGATTAAGGTCGTGGAGACCTAACTAATAAAGTTACAAAACTGCTGAGACGGAGAGTCAATGGAGGACGTCTCGCGTAGCAAGGTCGGCTGAGGTCTTAACCAGCCTTGGTTCGATTAAAATGGTGAGCTTCCGGTACAGTGGATGAGGGACCAAGGAAGCGGCCTATGAGTGAAGCGCTAGGTCACCTACGAAGGATCCTAGAGGGTGCTGACCATACGGTGCTCGGGCTCTGGGTCACCCACGATATCCACGCGTGCGTCGAGGAAGATATTGGAACAAGGAGTAAGAGTTGTTTTGTGAAACCGGGCATGGATCTGGTTGATTGACCTTGCTGGTCTTCAATGGATGAGTCCATGGCTCTTTATATGGATCTGTTGGTTGATCTTGCTGATCTTCAACGAGAGTCCACCTTGACTTTTATAAGTGATTATATTGCTGAGTATTATGGGCTAGGAACTATTGAAAAGGCCCCTGAGTGGACAAGTGGTGAGCGTTCTAGTTGCCAATGATGCCATAGATACTCTGATGAAGGAATGATGGGAAACTATGAATCAACCAGATAAATTGGAAGATTGTGATCAGTGGCACTATGGTTTCATTAAAGTTAGCTGATGTTGAGAAAAAGGTAATTTCATATTGGGTGTGTAAGTGGTGTGACTAGTTTTATGTTTGCATGAAATTCCGGCTAGGGGGCCTTGGAACTCTTTTCCTTGGTACCCGGGACAAAACCTAACCAAATTCCTGATTGGATCCCATCACTACAGTGGTTGGGCGGTTGGCTAACCCATGGGACTAGATGGGGTTAGTAGGCTGGACTGATGGATCCATAAATCGAGACTCAATTTTTGTTTACGATAGATAAAGTAAATCCCGAATAGTAATTGTTCTATGGATAGGAATCAACGGCTATGCCTCTTAATGGGAAAAAAGCGTTGATCCCAATGATCCACTGCTAGTACCCCGAATCTGTTGCTCGGTGGGAACAGGGATCTCATACTTCTGACACTCTCTTTTGAATCGGTTTTAGACTTGAGTTTTGGTTTTTGTTTCTTAGTTTTTTTACGATTTTTGCTAATAGTTTTTAGCTTTTCTCCTGCTTGGAATCCATCTGATTGTTTTACTTGGTCTTTGATACTATCTTGTGCTTGGACACAGTATAGATATCCATTCTTTCCTGAGAAGTGAGGTGGTGGTCGAGAGTGTTCACTCTGACAACTTTGCCATCAATAGGCTCACATAAATCTGCCAAGAGACCCTTTAACCATACTGCCTCACAAGTAGCAATGGCTGCACCTCTATATTCAGCCTCTGTACTAGATAAAGCAACTGTAGGTTGCTTCTTGCTACTCCAACTCACAACGGCACTTCCAAGTGTAAAAGCATATCCACTAGTAGACCTCCTGTCATATGCGCTACCTGCCCAATCAGCATCTGTGTAGCCATGTATGTCCAAGCTTTTACCATTCTCATAAAGTAGACCATAATGTGCAGTGGTCTTCACATATCTCATAATGCGTCTCACTGCATCCAAATGTGGTTTTCTGGGGCTCTGCATAAACTGGCTTACTAGCCCCACAGCATAACTCAAATCCGGGCGTGTGATAGTCATGTATATGAGACTACCAACCATCTTCCTGTACATAAAAGGATCATCCAATTCCTCGCCATAATTAGCCCGCAACTTCACATTTTGCTCCAAAGGTGTACTCATAGGCTTACACCCTGTCATGCCATATTTTGCCAACATATCCAATGCATATTGGCGCTGTACTAACCATGTACCTGCATGATCTTTGACCACTTCAATTCCAAGAAAGTATCTCAACTCACCAAGGTCTTTCATGTCAAATTGCCCACTCAAAGCTTTCTTGACATGCATCACATCTGCACCATGATCACCTGTGATAATCAAGTCATCCACATAGATGACGAGTAAAACAATCCCATGCTCTGTTTTCTTCAACCAGTACAGCCTGTTTAATCAGCTCATTCCCAACTCAATTAAGCATAATTTACCAATCCAATCACATAGCCTTCTTCTCAAGTATGTGTATTAACCAATTGCTAAAGCAATTTTGGAAATCATCAAGCACCAAAGTGTAATTTGGTCCTCCACTCAGTAAAAATATCAAAATCTTCTCTGTTTCTGCTGTCCAGCTAGCGCCGCCTACTCTGTAGAGGCTTTTGGGAGTGGTTGTAATGCTAAATGATGAGGTAATCAAGTCCCCAACACTCCTAGGTATGTGTGCAATCCATCAATGCCTTGATTTTTGCCAAAAACATGCTCCAATTTCATCAATTTTGGGCTTCCTTTTCTCTGTTTTGTGAGAGCTCAAAAAACCAGTAATTTCACTCATTCAAATGCATGTAACTTGCTCCAAAATTAGTTTAAGGCTTGCATAGGAGTCGCCAATATATCCCTCATTGTCAGATACATGTTTGCTTTGCCAGATTTACATGTATTTCCACCATACATCAATGCTTTCAAGCTTTAATGGAAAGCTTCCAAAAACCAGAATTTTGCTTTGCTTTGAGTTGCTCTAAATTGCTTTGTTTTTGCGTGTATCACCTGCAATCCACTCAAGGATGTTTAGAAGACCTTACCCGATAGGCCAAGCTCTCAGATCTGATAGTATTTGGTGTGCTCCAAGCTTTACAGCTCCAATGGCAAGCTTCACAGCTTCTCTTCACAGCTTCTCTTCATAGCTTCTTCTCCCTCTTCTCTTCACTCACTCATAAACCCTAATAAACAGCACAAGGCTCTGATACCATGTTGAAAGAATGGTAGAGGGGGAGGAGACACACACACAGGAGCAAACCCTAATGTATATTGCAAACCCTAACCATAGAGGGAAGCCATCTCCACTCTCACACAAAGCATAATGCCATAATCCATAATACACACAACACTATGAGTTGTGTCCACACACATCTAACCCTAGCTAATGTCCACACACTATGACCAGCTGGACACACGGTCATTTATGTCTCACACATGTTCCTACCTAACATGCCAGCACATAGCATAGCTGGCTCACACTGACATCGAGCTTGAATCTCAACAGCCCCTCTCAAGCTCATGATGTACTGCCGATGAAGATGTAGATGAGCTTGGGATATCAAGACAGTCAGCTTGAATCTCAACATCAACTACTTTCTTGTATTATTGCCTACACTCAACATCTCATAGGTGGTGGTCATAATATGAAAAAGTCTTGAAATTTTCTTTGGAATATATTGGAAGTTTCATCTTTGTATGGTGTCTTTTTAAAAAAGCATGCTATAAAATTGTAGTAAATTAAAAGAACAGAGAAAGAGAAATAGCTCACCTTAGAACCAAAAAGCATGCTAAAAAATGCTCATCATCAATGAGATACTCATGATGCCACTATTGTTAATAGATTTGGACGAAGATAATATTCAAAGATAGAGATGTTCAAGGACAAATGGAAGAAGAAGAAAATATTATCCTCAATGACTTAGAGGAAAATAAATGAGATGCTCATGATACCACTATTGTTATGGTTCTGGATGAAGATTATGACTCATGATCATCTACTGAAGCTACCTCTAATACATCCTCCAATTCTTCTATGGATGCTAATCATGAGTCACATTTCAATCCTATGTTGAAAGATATAGGCATTATGGAGATAGTATTAGAAATTGATGTCTTTCAAGTTATGGATCTTGGACACGATGAACAATCATAAGATTATTCTATTACTTCATTATAATATTTACTTAGTCATTTTATATGAAAGTTGCATACAATAGAGATTTATGTCCCATAAACGGCTACTCTAAGAGTTGGCAAAGGTTGAGCACATTTTATCAAAGTGGAAATCTATCTTTCAAGGTTGGTTGAGCATGCGTTTAATGCTTGAACACATTATTCTCCTCTCGTGCTCTATTTGCATGTGGCCAAGAGTGCTTAAAAATGATTCTTGGAAGAGAAACATTCTATGCCTCTCTGAATCCTACTTATAATTTCTCTCTTTCATGTCTGATGATATTGAAACTAATTAGGTTCTTCAATTTTTAAGGCAAGCACTTAAGTTCATCTTTCCATTTTTGAGCTAGAATGCTTGGGTAGCCTTATTCGCCTATACAAGTGTAGGAGTCTGTTTGAGAAAAAATGAAGTTGAATTCATACTAACACAGAGCATTCAAAGTTAAAGCATTCAAAATAGTAAATATTTCATCTATTTGGTGTATAGACAACAGTGGGTATGTTGATATCTTGTTGGGATTTTGAATTGGTAATGGACGGTTGTAGCAATATTGCTATGATGTTGATGTAAAATTTTTTGGAAACTTTTTTCTCTTTAAAGAAATGGAAATATCTGGCGGCTAGAACAAACATGAGCTGCAACATACATGTGCTAGTTTGAATGTAGCTTTACACCTTTGTCTCGACCGAGAAAGTGGGCATAATATGAAACAACCAGGTGAATAATGTGGAAAGGCCATGTGCCTACTAAAAAGATAACTCATCACTAAGATGCAATAAAATATGGAAGGACTAAGACATTAAAAGAAGACGAGAAGGTGGTGAAACCAAAGATATCGGATGGTAAGTCCTTCTTTTAAGAAAGGAAGGTAGGAAAGAGTCCCAGCTTACTTTTTTTCTATAAAAAGAGGTCTTTAAATTGGGAGTTTAAAAAAGGGGAAGAGAAGATACATGCACTAGAGGAAAAATCCAGAAAAGAGTGAATGAAGCCATATTGTTTGAGATACAGGTTCTCTGTAATCGATACAATAAGAAGAATTTTCTTGTAAAGGTATGTTGAATCTTGCTCTATTTAAGTTTGCTTATGAGTGATGAGTGTGGAGCTCCTCATGTTTTCTCTAAGAATCTTTCTAATTCATACTCGATATTTCTTCTGGATTATTAAGAATGTCAGATATATGTTGCTTGTAAGGGAGGGACTATAAGGTTAGGGTGAACCTAGTTGCTTGTGTTTTTTTCCCTTTTTTTCTTTGAGAGTTGTCTTTATGAGAGGTGTTAGTTGAAGGATAAATCAGAGCAATTCAGTATAAGAAGAGGATCAAGAGAGAGGAAATTTTGTACTTTGTTGGAGTAAGAAAGCATTCAGATCAAGAGACATCTGAATCAAGGAGTCGTTTGAAATAGAGCTGATTGAAGTAAGAAGTGCCAGAGTCAATGCTAATTGAATGAGTGATGGCTGAAGTAGAATGAGTCAGGAGGAGAGTTGATTGAATTAGGGTTGAGTGGTTAGAATCACGAGAAGTGTCAAAATCAAGAGTTGAAAGAGTCAAAACTGTCAACAGCAAGTCTCTTTGTCTGGAGTAGGACTATCGGAGTTAGGCTAGTCAAATTAGGTTCTGGATTAAGTAAGTGCTTTTTGATTCCATGCTGGCAGTTGTAGAACTGAATGAAGGAAGAAGTGATTGGATCAGTGTGTGATAGATATAGAGCTGACTGGTTTAATGTTGACAATTGTAGAACTAATTGAAAGAGGAAGTGTGTAGATTAGTACTAATAGAAGCACATTTGCGAATGAAGGAAGAAGTGATTAAAGCATTGCTGTCTGAACCACAATTGACTTGAGAGCTTTCAATGTCTCGCAAGATCTTTTCATTGCAATACATGTAAACAAGTTTATCTGCTCGATCTGCAAGAAGTCGATTGCAAATAGTATTGTGAATATATTTGTACATGCCTCCAGTTTCTTTCTGAGCATGAGTTTGAAGAGCACTGACTTAGAACCTTCATCGTAAGGTTGCGCAATAAAGCATAGTGCTCACCACCATTCATCATCCACCACTTCCATGCAGGCTGCTCTTTAGCCATTTGTTGAACAAGGGAGTTGGAAAATAAACCCTCTTTCAATCGAAATGAGGTCATCTCCTTTATGCACTTTACACGATCATCAACATTATTATAAAAAGTGTTTACCACTTTATAAAAATCTTGAACCACCTCAACGTTGGACATCAAATCCATATTCCAGTATTCAGGATCTAGCATGTAAGCAGCACTGTGGACTTTTCTTTGTCTACTGGAGAATGGTACACGCCATTGCTTTTCCACCACTGAATGCTCTAATTTCTCAGGACACTCCAAACGCCGCTAGACATTCCACCATTGCATCCATGCTTTCTCGAGATTAGGTGCTCTTTGATCATCAAGACTTTGTACGGCATACATAACAGGCATCATTACATGGTATGCATCCATCACACTGTTCCACCAACTTCTCGTAAGCGCTGCCTTCAAGAATTTGATTTTCTCTTTCACTTTTTCAGGTTGAGTGCTCTCCCAGTCATGAAATGTCATGCATGTAAATGTTTCGCAAAGTGCATCTTTATTTCGAAGAAGAAACTCAAAAGTGTAAAAGTGAGTGCAAAACCTAGTCTCCGCTGGAAGCTTTAACATAACTGACATGCGAGGTCGAAAAATATCTAACACTCTCTGTCTCTTGAGCATGAATCTCACAAGCTGGCGAGCAGTGTCGACGATTGAGGCAAACCATTTGGTATCATCACTTTTATACCAATCTTTTAATACAAGATTCAAACTATGAGTATTACAGCCTATTGGAAAAACATGTGGATAGTGCCGCTTTAGGATTTTGGATGCATTCTTGCAATTCTTTACATTGTCCATGACAATTTGGACTACATTTTTGGCACCCACTTCCTCCATCACTAAGCCAATGACTTGAGCAATGTAAGCCCCAGTTTTGATTGAACCAGCAGAATCCACGGCACGGATGAAAGTCTCACCTCCAGGTGAAATAACCATTATATTAATTAATAGTTTTCTTTGTACATTGGACCATCCATCTGTTAGATTTGATAACTAAGCTATTAAGATTGATCAAAACATCCTCAAGGTGGATCAACGATTGTACAAGACATCATGAATATGAGGGACAAAAATTGGTATATGCAGAAAATTGATATGAGATTAACTCAAGAAGACACTAATTGTAATTAGACATGAACCAAACTTACATAATCACTTGATCACGACTTGTACCTTATTTAGAGACTCCTCTACCCTATTTTTAGTTGCATGAGTTGCATGAACAACATGCACCAACCATTTGTAGGCTTTACACACCAACCACTGACCACTAGCCTATCAACCACATATTAAATTGGACTAAGGAGTTGGGATTACATTTATCCAACAATCCCCCCTTAAGACCAACTTCTTACAAAACATGAATCAAGTCTAACAAACCTCCTTGACACAATGAGTAAGAGTCCCCCCTGAACAACAACATAGGGTAGTGTACTCTCCTCTACAACTCGTCAAGTTGGAACAACATAAGTCTTGACTCAACCACATACATGACATAATTTAAAAAGCATATTCCTCATCTACATCTTTTATACTGAGACTAGAACAAAGATTTGTTTCTTCTTGTTGGTTGACTTCTTCAACCACATGTGCCTTTGCTTGCTTTTGATCTTTTTGGTAGCACTTTGAGGATGGATGATTCGTCTTTCCACAATACTCACAAGGATGTTTGGAGAAACAATCCTTCGTAAGATAATTTGTATGACCACAAATAGTACACTTCTTCTTTGTCGATGTCGTAGTAGTAACAGTATATGCATAAGGATCTATCACATCCTTTGTAATCTTCTTGTCTTCTTCCTGCAAAGAATTTATGATACTTTCCAAAGAAGGGACTGGCTCCTTCTCTTTAAGCACCATTACAATTTGTCTAAAGCTTGAAGGTAAGCCTTTGAGCAGGATAGCAATAGCATCTTCTTCAGGAATAAGAGATTTAACATAAACCAACTGTGTCATTAAGCTCTTCAACCTGTTAATCAAAGCTGCTAAATTTTCATTACTCTCCATGGTTAGATCAAAGAGTTGCATCTTCAAACTGATCTTGGAATGCTTTGCCTTTGCACCAAAAGTACGTTCTAATAATTCCCAAGCTTCCATAGCTGACTCAACATCATCAATATAATGAATAATCATCTTCTAAAGTAGTAATGATAATACCAAGTGCTTGCTCATCTTTTGCTTGAAGTGCAGCCGTTGTAGCTCTTGTAACTGCAGCAGAAATACCAGCTTCATCTTCAGTAAGTGGCGTGACCATACTCCACAGATTTTTCTTCATGAGGTAGCCCTTCACCTTGATTTGCCAGGTATGGAACCCGGTTCCGTTGAATTTGTCGGGGAATTTTGAACTCATGATGATAAAATATGATGATTGATGTTGAGAACTTTCTCACATAGATGATTTAAGCCCAATTAACAAACTTGATCATGACTTGTACCTTATTTAGAGACTCCTCTACCCTATTTTTAGTTGCATGAGTTGCATGAACAACATGCACCAACCATTTGTAGGCTTTACACACCAACCACTGACCACTAGCCTATCAACCACATATTAAATTGGACTAAGGAGTTGGGATTACATTTACCAACACCATCACTTACTATACTACATCCAGAAAGCTCTATATTGCTAAGAATTATTCTTTGTACACGTTCTTTTACTTGCGCATAACATTCTCTAATAGATCATTTCGCATAACATGGTACGTAGGCGGTGAAAACCCTGGTCCAAACTCACCAATTTTCTTCCATGCTCTCTTCCAATGCTCACTGTCCACCATCATCATAGCACTCCCAGAAAAGTAAATCGCTTCAGCAAGGGCGAGTTGTGCATCATCGAGCCGACTTGATGTAGGATTTCTTGCAATGAAGTTTGACGCATGGGTATATTTCCTACGTCAAAGTTTTGCTTTTTGCAGGAAGATGCACTGGGTAGATTACTTTCTAGTTGCACATTGACGTTCAGAGTACAAGCAGGCGATGTAGTCAGAGTTTGATGATTAGAACAACAGTGTTCTTGCTGCCTTGATACATTAACGGTAGGAGTGTAATGTTTTCTTGAATCTTTCTTTTGAATTTCTTCTCTTATGCGTTTGGCCACTGCAGGTGCAGAGGGGTGGGTACATGACTTTTTCTTCGCTCCGCCTAAAAAGTGTTCTCTTAGTCGAGGTGCCCCACCTGATTTTACTGCATGGCATAGCTTACACTCCCAATCTATGATTTGATCATCGACGTTAATTGCATATTGCCACTCTATCCCAGGTGCCTTTTTTTTTCCTACTATTTGGAATTTGGACTCTATTGGAGGTATCACTGGATCCAACATTGTCCTCCATCTCAAATAACCTATTCAAGCAAGCATATAACAATGAATACACAAATAAAAAAACAACAAAGTCACTCACGTTGTCGTGAAGTGTGCGGAGTAGCCAAGAAAGTACGAAACTTCTAGCTGTGAGAGTTGGTGTCGAACTTAACAAGGAAACTCACATACAAGATTTCCCAAGGAGTGTTGAACACCGCTATTTCCAAAGACAAATACATGTGTCAACTTGCCTCAATACATCCTTGAAATCATCCAGAAGATTGCACAGAGTTGCATGAAATCCTTTGAACCATTCACTTGTGAGCATAGCAAGGCTTTCTAATTTTTCCAATATACATGTGGCCAGTTACATCCATTACATCCAGTGCCCTCAAAACCATTATTTCGAGATGTACTTTATCACCTGAAAACCTGCCTTATTGTCCTAACATCTCACAAGCAAAAGAAATAGCATTTGGCAAAGCTTTGACATACTCATGATTTCCAAAATCCATATGAGAAGAAGTAAAGCAAATTACCCTCAACTTCAAAGTATTTTTCATAATTCTCCAGGCTCCGAATTCCTTAGCCTTTTCCCCAGAATTCTATCATGTTCACAAGCTTTTTCCCATACATTCAAAATCTTAAAGGGCTATTTTGCCATGCCCTTATTCTAAAATAACAAAGTAGTTTTAATTTTGACTTATCTGAATGAGGCGAGGGGTGGACACGTCGAACTTTTTCTTTTAATTTTATTAATCTAAGGTGGCCGCTTCAGCGCCGATTCACGATGGAAGAAGAAAATTCTCAACAGTCCTCTGCGCCGACTGTATATTATGATTTTTCAATAATCATATCATCATATAGCTCTTGAATTATCCTTCATTTCTAGCACCTAAAAGCAGTATACAGAAGATAAGCCCTTCCCATCAAATCGACTGGTCGCCTCGACGCTGTTCCCCTTCACTCTGCAATTTATTTTCTCACCTCTGCATTGACGTTTCTTTCCGGTCCTTTTCTCCCTTTTCCCGCGACCATCTCGGTAGCCCCCCCCATCGCATTCTGCCAGCTGTGCATGCCATAAGGAAAGGCTGCGCATTTTCATTTCCACGCTTTCTAGAAAATTCACCAAAAGCTTTTGTTAACCTTAACACTAAGGTTACAAAGCATAACCTTAGCATTAAGGTTAAAGCCTTCAATGTACCTATTGTTTCCCTTTCTTCCATTGTTATGGAGTGTTGACCCTATATATATATATATATATAATCAACTCTTTTCCACCTTTATACCATAACCTTCCTAAAGGTTTTTCTCATGCTTTAGCTCCATTCAGCATCCTTATTGTGCATATGATTTTGCTATTTAAAGCATACGATCAAGATCCCGACTAATATGCACCATTAAGTTCTCTGCCTCAGTGCTAATGTCACAAGCAAAAGCCAGTCCTATCAAGGCACAATATATCTGCTAGCTCCAAAATTCTCCATAAGCATAAAAAAAATCCTCCACAATTCACATCCCGACTAATATGCACCATTAAGTTCTCTGCCTCAGTGCTAATGTCACAAGCAAAAGCCAGTCCTATCAAGGCACAATATATCTGCTAGCTCCAAAATTCTCCATAAGCATAAAAAAAATCCTCCACAATTCACACCACACTGTCAAAGGCTCCAAAACCTGGCTCAGCCTCAGCTCATCTTATTGAACCTTATCTACAGTATGAACATATGATACCAATTCTAGAGAAGAATTCCCTTGCTTCTTCAACATCTAGCTCTCCCCTATCAGCTGTTATTTTCCCAACACAACCATATCGGCAGATCACATCTTCCAAGAGAAATTTGCATACTGTTTCCGTACTCTTTGTTCTAAGGGCACGCCCTTCTACCTGATTTGTTAAATCTTCTCTTGCAAGTGCTATATACCGCATCTGCCAAATTCCCAAAGGCATTGTAACTAGATCCACTACCCATTTGTAGTGCATGGCAGGTGGGTAGGTTGGTTGCAAGCCATCACGATGCCTCACATTTGAGTACATTTGGCATACTATGCATGTTTCCACATACTGGGAAATATCCTTGTACATTCCTCTCCACCAATATTTTTCCTTTATTTTGGTATAAGTGGCCCACACACTTCTATGCCCAGCCCAGAGACTCTCATGGAACTCTTTCACAAGCTTCCCTTGAGTCTCTTTATCACATATGACTCTCTGTGGCATAGCATTCCTCTGTTTAGGATGTTTCCAGAGATACCCATCCTTTAGAAAGTAACCATATGCCTTTCTGCGGATCCTCTTAAATTCTGAGTCAGACCAATTCTCTTGCCTTGTCAGAGTGCTCAAATATTGACCAATAAGCAACCAATCCCCTTCATATATTTCCTCAATAAAAGACTCAAGTGCATTTGATAGGCAAATATGATCCCCCTTTGCATATGCTGTAGTATAGAACTTTGTACCCACATCATCAATGTCACTAACCATCTCTTCCTCATCTTCATACCTGGCTCTTGATAGCATATCTGCAACTGGGTTATCTTTTCCCGCAATATGCTCAAACTCAGGATTTAGTGACTTGATATAAGCAATCCACCTAAGCATAGCAATATCTGGAGTGGTACAACTTGCTATCATCCCAAGAAGTGGCAAGCAATCAGTCTCCACAAGTACAGATGCCCCAAAAAGATATTCTTTTTCACATTTTAGAGCAGTGACTATCCCCCATAATTCTCTCTTGATCTGTGGATACTTTCGCTGTCGAAAGCTTAATACCTTTGCTCCAAATCTAATTACATACCTATGATCATCCTCATCATCTTGCCCTACTGCCCATCCAATCCCAGTAGGACTAGTATCAACTGTAACAATCACAGGCCTGCCACACTCATAATCTGCCTTTCTCAAAATGGGTGATGATTGGAGCAAATATTTCAGCTTCCGCATAGCTTTAATATGTACTGCACTCCACAAAAATTTTTGGTTTTTCCTCAAAAGTTGATAAAGAGGATCTGCTACATGTGCATAATGTGGGATCCAAATAACATAAAAGACGCATGCTCCAAGAAATCTCCTCAGCTCTGTAACATTAGTGCATATTTCCTTCATTCTTTGTATTGCATCTATCTTGGCTGGACAAGGACGGCGTCCACTAGTACTACAAAGATGTCCCACTATTAGCACTTCACCAACCCCAAACACTGATTTTTGCCCAGATAAAGTAAGATTCACTTCTTCAAGCCTGGATAGAATCATGTCACAATCCTTTATATGATCTGCCACAAACTTGCGGCACCCTTTTGAATCCAAATTCTCATCTTTGTCTTTCTCCTCACAGCCCTTTATTGGCACATCATCCAAAAATGGCATGGTTTTTTGTGGTATGAAGTCCCGTAAGACTTTATTCATTCCATTCATCATATGTGCCACTGAGTTAGTGGCTCCCTGTGGTAAGGTACACATCCTTACTAATCCCAAAGGAGTTCTCATTGTGGTCAAGTCCCTGCTTTGCATATCCAGCTGGAACTGATCATATCCCGAATACAGATCACCCATAGAGTATATAGCTTTCCCTGCAAATGCTTCTGCAAACTCATCCACAATTGGACCTGCTCCCACATTCCTGATTGTAACTTTGTTTACAGGTTGCATGTCTTGAATAAAGCGCAATGTCCCATTTTTCTTTGGTACAGTAAACCATCTGTTGGAATATGGGGCACATGAAGGCTCCAAGATTCCCATCCTGATCTTTTCCTTTAACAATTCCATCAACTTTGGCAAGAGAGCCTTTGGTACTGGAATTGGCCGCAGATTCCAAGGCACATGTGGAACAGTAAAGATCACCATTGGTGCTGTTACACTTGGATCAACACAACCAATCTCATGCGGCTGAAAGGCAAAAGCTTTCCCATGTTTTACAAGCATCTCCTCAAAGCATTCTCTTTCAACTGGCAACAGAAAATCCCTCTCACCAATCTTCAGCTCTTTCAGAGTTTCTTGAGTAAATTTATGCCCAATTTTCTTCGGATCTCTAAGATTTGGCTGCATAGAAGCTTCATCTATCTTCTCCTTGCTTCCTGGTGGCAAGGGCAAGGCAACTGGCTTCACCTTTTTTGCAACCGTTTTGTATTTTGTATCAACATGAGCATCCATCTCACAATTCATGTTTTTACATTCCACCCCCTCAAATTCCTGGATTATACCATACATCTCCACAGATGACACCTTTATCACTTCATTTCCACCCTGTAAGCATGCTCTTCTCATATCAAAAAGTACATCCATAGTATCTATAAATGACACCTCATCAAGCACCCCTGAAATAAACTCATTCTTCTCCAAAAGACCACACTGCTCAAAACTTTTTTGTTCATTTTGTATATGTTTTTGCATGCCATGCTTTAAATCCTTGCTTTTTACAAAAACCAGTGACCCATAGCTGGAGAATCCCTGAAAATTTGCTGAAAAACTATTTACATTGATTGAGTCCTGCGAGAACTCATTTCCCCTTGTACCATTGGAATCCCGCTTTACAATGGCACCTGGCCAAAATCCCTCATCTCCCTGTAATTCATAAACTCTCTGTTTATCTTTGGGAGTGACTGTGCCCTAAGAGATTCACGATTCCTTTCATGATTAATGCAAACTGTCAAAAACTGAACAGCTTTTTTGCCATCTTTACTCCTTATTCTTGCATAGGCTGAACCATCATCCAAAACCTTTGTTTCCATCCTTACAGCTGTAATGTAGGGTTGCCCAAGAATGAGGGGATACGATGACATCTCCTGAACAAAGAAATTCTGATCATCCTTCACATCCCCTATAGTTACCCTTACATTTGGACATGCTGCATAAAGCTCTCCAGATGAATTATTAGCTGCTTTAATCATCCACCCATGATCCACATCCATTGGCCACTTACATTTGTTGTAGAGATTTTTAGCCATAAGATTTATTTCAGACCCATGATCAATTAGAGCGACATATGGCTCTTCCAAATCACCTATCTTGACAAGGGTTTCAGTGGTGGCTCTTGCCCAATGGCTCCTGGAGTAATGACTCTTTGTAAGAACTTCTTTTTCATCATCCTCTTCCACAAAACGCACTTGTCGTGCCCCATCAGCAGAGTGATTACATTCCACCACATTTTCTCTCTCTTCCTTTTTCTGTACCTGTACACCATGAGTCTTGGAAGTGCTTGCTTCCCCTTGTGATGGAATAGATTCAATTATGGACTGCCTTTTTCTTCGTATAATATCAATTATCTCATCATGAAATTCTTTCTTTGCAATCCCCAAGACTTCCCCTAGTGTGAATTCCACCCTGCTGTTTAGAATTCTCTCTTCAAGCACCTTTTTGAGATCTGTTGCAACTTCAATATCAGATTGAAGCTTGTAGAGTGGACTTTTCCCTTTACCCTTCTCCTTCATTTTTGCTGGCACTTCTTCCATTGAAACATCATGTAGAGGTCTGCTTTGCTGTGGAGGCATATGTGATGGTCCAGGATCCTTCTTTTCACTTCCACGTGTAACTCTTTTTGATGGCCCTCCTTCCTCATTTTCCCTTTTACGTTTCTCCTCTACCTGTGCCTCATTATTTTGACATTTGGCAATATAGGCATGAATGGATAAAGAATCCACAGGCTCCTCCCAGCCAGTCTCAAGGCGTATACAATCACCTGCCTCATGCAAAGCTTGCTTTGACACTTTCTTTGATGTAATTAATTCCATTGTTGACGGCCAAAAATTCTCATTCTCATAATCCTCATCATTCTCAAATCCCTGCCTTTGTTGACCAACCTTTAATCCATAGGTTGCTGCCTCAACCATAGAAATGGCATGACTAGCAGCCATATCTTCTACCAGCTTTTTCATCCCTCCTTTCCCAAAGTTTGTACTCAATGGAAGTCCAGTTTCTGTAAGATGGATTTTCCCATCTTTGAAGAACACAAGTTGATTTTTAAGAGCTTCTTTATAGCTGGTACAATCCTTCTTTGCATGCTCTGGGTCATCACACCATATGCATCTGTATGTAAACCCTTCTCTGATTTGAGGCCTTTGCATAGAAACCTGCCCCAATGGTAGACCTTTTTCTTCGATTCTGGACATCTTCAATTTTAAATCACGCATACCCTTGATAAGCTCATCCATCGGCCCATCTATCTTAGGAATTGTGGCAGCTGGCTTGGATAAACTCTCAGGGGTAACAGCAGCTATAGGGGTTGCAGATCCCATCACCATTTTATCCCTTCTCCGCTGCCGCTTTGCTAACATAGTGACTGCATCCTCAACATCATTCCAGTCACTCTTTAATCCTTGCTCTGTATTTTTATCCTCAAGGAGGATTTCCAATGTCTCCTGGAGATCTTTCCCAGCTGCCTGCAAGAAGAGCTCTGTCTTTTCTCTGTCCAAAGTTGCACGCTCTATTCTTGACAACTGGGCATAACGCTTCTCAAACTCCCTTAACAATTCCGTGGCAGAAATTCCCATTTTAGGTTTTGTGACCCATTCCAAAAAAGTTCGTTTAGTCACTCGCTCAGAATCCTCCATGAAGTATTCATCTTTTAAGGCAAGCTTGAATTCTTCCCAATTTCTGCCACCCTGTGCTGTCTGCAATCCTTTTATGCGCTCTCTTATTTCAGGAACGCATACCAACTCGAAACTTCGAACCATATCCTCCTCGGTCACCCTATTTAGCTCCATCTCCTTTATATAATTGCGCAGATACTTTGTAATGTCCTTCCCATCAAATTGATCTACCTTTTTCACAATTGATTGTAAAGCTTTGGTCATAGAAATCTGTCCCCTCTCAGCAGCTTGTTGCTGTTGCATGTACATGGAAAACATTTGGAACATCTGCATAACTCCAGGGTCAAAATGAACCCCCTGGCCCTCAGAATTCTCAGCCATAGCTTCCCTGTATGTTTCACTACACTCTCACCCCAGCAGTTTCACGTCGGGTTCACCAAAGATGTCGTGAAGTGTGCGGAGTAGCCAGGAAAGTACGAAACTTCTAGCTGTGAGAGTTGGTGTCGAACTTAACAAGGAAACTCACATACAAGATTTCCCAAGGAGTGTTGAACACCGCTATTTCCAAAGACAAATACATGTGTCAACTTGCCTCAATACATCCTTGAAATCATCCAGAAGATTGCACAGAGTTGCATGAAATCCTTTGAACCATTCACTTGTGAGCATAGCAAGGCTTTCTAATTTTTCCAATATACATGTGGCCAGTTACATCCATTACATCCAGTGCCCTCAAAACCATTATTTCGAGATGTACTTTATCACCTGAAAACCTGCCTTATTGTCCTAACATCTCACAAGCAAAAGAAATAGCATTTGGCAAAGCTTTGACATACTCATGATTTCCAAAATCCATATGAGAAGAAGTAAAGCAAATTACCCTCAACTTCAAAGTATTTTTCATAATTCTCCAGGCTCCGAATTCCTTAGCCTTTTCCCCAGAATTCTATCATGTTCACAAGCTTTTTCCCATACATTCAAAATCTTAAAGGGCTATTTTGCCATGCCCTTATTCTAAAATAACAAAGTAGTTTTAATTTTGACTTATCTGAATGAGGCGAGGGGTGGACACGTCGAACTTTTTCTTTTAATTTTATTAATCTAAGGTGGCCGCTTCAGCGCCGATTCACGATGGAAGAAGAAAATTCTCAACAGTCCTCTGCGCCGACTGTATATTATGATTTTTCAATAATCATATCATCATATAGCTCTTGAATTATCCTTCATTTCTAGCACCTAAAAGCAGTATACAGAAGATAAGCCCTTCCCATCAAATCGACTGGTCGCCTCGACGCTGTTCCCCTTCACTCTGCAATTTATTTTCTCACCTCTGCATTGACGTTTCTTTCCGGTCCTTTTCTCCCTTTTCCCGCGACCATCTCGGTAGCCCCCCCCATCGCATTCTGCCAGCTGTGCATGCCATAAGGAAAGGCTGCGCATTTTCATTTCCACGCTTTCTAGAAAATTCACCAAAAGCTTTTGTTAACCTTAACACTAAGGTTACAAAGCATAACCTTAGCATTAAGGTTAAAGCCTTCAATGTACCTATTGTTTCCCTTTCTTCCATTGTTATGGAGTGTTGACCCTATATATATATATATATATAATCAACTCTTTTCCACCTTTATACCATAACCTTCCTAAAGGTTTTTCTCATGCTTTAGCTCCATTCAGCATCCTTATTGTGCATATGATTTTGCTATTTAAAGCATACGATCAAGATCCCGACTAATATGCACCATTAAGTTCTCTGCCTCAGTGCTAATGTCACAAGCAAAAGCCAGTCCTATCAAGGCACAATATATCTGCTAGCTCCAAAATTCTCCATAAGCATAAAAAAAATCCTCCACAATTCACATCCCGACTAATATGCACCATTAAGTTCTCTGCCTCAGTGCTAATGTCACAAGCAAAAGCCAGTCCTATCAAGGCACAATATATCTGCTAGCTCCAAAATTCTCCATAAGCATAAAAAAAATCCTCCACAATTCACACCACACTGTCAAAGGCTCCAAAACCTGGCTCAGCCTCAGCTCATCTTATTGAACCTTATCTACAGTATGAACATATATACTCAAGCATCATATAATGATTCGTCATGGCACTTATCCCCATACATCTGGATGTGTATTTGACGGCCTCACATGCACGGTTTCATATCATAGACGTGCCATGGCACGACAACGTATTACAAAACATACATCAGCAGACAAACTACTTTGAAACTATCTTGACAAACACAAAAGATCATCACATAACACAAAACTACTTCGAAACTATCTTGCAAGGTTTGACTACAAAACTACTTCGAAACTATCATACACATTGCACCCCCAATGAAGGATGCCTTTTGTACCCAATTAAGGATACTTTACATAATCAAAGATCTATGCTTGCCCAATACTCTAGTATAGGACAATAGACCTTCTCTAACATTCACAAAGAAAATCAAAGATCTATGCTTGCCCAATACTCTAGTATAGGACAATAGACCCTTGTCTACTCTAAACTATATCAAGTATCAAGAACCAATATAAGCCCCTAAGCAGGACTCTTGGCTCCATCAAACCATTCATAAAGCAGAATGAGGTAGATTACCTACGTAGCTCAAATGCAAAGCTGAATGACTCCAACTTTGTCCCTAAATCTCCGCAAGTATTAGCTACGAACCACACCCTGCCCCCAATTCAAAGAACTAAGGACGAGTGGCTCAATAGCCTTAGAAGTACCTACAAGGAAAGACGACAGCCCCTAAGATAAGGACGTTCTTCCCAAGAGGACACTTCTAGCAACTCGAGAGCTCTACAAGTACTTTGAGGAGAGATATCACGCCCCCAAAACAAGGACTATCTCCCCAAAAGTTGCATGATGGGTGTCGGGCATTGTTTATAAACATGACAGAACCCCGTCGGGATTCTTTTGTTTTCCCGGCGGGCCCGTCGGTATATGGATATATCCCGGCGGGCCCACCGAGAAAACAAAGAACCCCGGCGGGGTTACGGGACTAGTAGATTTTGGTAGGTCATTGCTCAGGTCATGTGAATATACAATGTGATCACAAGTTTTAATATGTTACATTGATGCAAGCTCTTGCCCACTTCATTGGCAATGAGTTATTCATGGATAGACTCTCTCTATGAGCTTGTGGGTTTGTGAATGTTACATTCTATGCTTGCTTAAGCTTATGGGTTAGTAGATGCACGCTTATGGGTTTGCTGGCATTAGGGAAAGCTAAGATTTAATCAATGTTTGAATGGGATTAAGAGATTGCCATGCATTGCTTGTTCTCTTGACTAGTGTATTGGATTTAAGGGATTGAGAGATTGATTGAGGTGCTGAATGGTTGAATCGTCCAGTGGTGGTTCATGTATGTGAGCTCTCCCTTAAGGGATAAGCCTTCATGCACTAATCGGGTCGAGTCCTCGGATTGACATTGTGTTTCTTAACACATTTGTTGATTGGTAGTACTCTATGAGCACTATATTGCACGGTAGAGAGAACCGCTCTACAATGGCGCCGCTGCCCGGGGAAAGAGTGTCTACATTAGTTGAGCACCATACACACACTACCACTCCTTGTTAAGCTCCAATCGGTTGCAAAACTGTTGGATAGGAGAGCAGGCTTTGGGACTAATTTTGGTACTTATTTAAGACTAATCTATTGTTAAATTCTCTTTAATTGTCTTGCAATTTGAGTGCGATTGGCTAGCTACGCTTCTCCCTTGAGGTCAGGACAAAAATTCAACACACAAGAAGGATTGGAGATAGACGCTAAACCTGCCAATTTCAATTTGTGTGCGAAAGAGAGAGGCCTGTTTTTGCATTTCTGTCATTCTGTTTGAGGATAATTTTTACAGTTTCAGTTTTCTGCATGTTCGTTTTATTTTTTGTTCTTAGCTTAGTTAGTTTTTTACATCTTTAATTTTGTGCATTTTAAATCTCTGTTAAACTTGCATTTTAGTTCTCTGTTAAACCTGCACCTGTAGAGAAACTAAAATCTGTACACACACATGAAGATTGAACATTTCGAATTCGCTGCAAATCTCACAGCTGCACACGCATTGAATTCGCTGCAAATCTCACAGCTGCACACGCATTGAGTTCACTGCACACGCACTTCAAAAAAGAAAATAATAATAATAATAAAAGAAGACGGCTGTGCGTGAACAGTGCACCGCGCGGAGAGACCCACACACCGCACCATAAAGACCGCCACCACACCGGGTAAAGGGGTGCAAAAAAAAAAAAGAGTGAAAAATTTTCATTTTCTGTCGTAAAAAAAAGGGAGGTTATCTAACTTTTCGAGAGGAGTTAGAAAACACCCATCGTCGAAATTTCGGTCCCGGAACCATTTTCCCATAGTGTCAATATGGAAAACTGGTAAATTTTAGGCGATTTTCGATCCTGAAAAATACACTATTTTTTTAGCCTAATGTGTTCGAGGGGGTTCAAAATGGGTTCTGGCAAAGTTTGAGCTAACTTGAAAATTTTTGGATTTTTTTGAAAAAAAAAACCTTAAAAATTGACCTTATGCACTTGCGGTCGGGACGTCATATAGACACTGCCATAGGGTCTAGGGCACCTTCTACAGTACCTACGTAGGAAAGTGGGACCTAATCGGTAGGAAATTTGGCAGATATTGCTGAAACCTTTTCCGAATCCCAATCTGATACCCTTTCCAGGACAACTAGCTCATTGTCTATGGACAATATAGGGCCGTCAAATAGTCATCCCTTAGCCCCAAATAGGACACCCACAAGATCTTTTAATCCATTTGAAGCCGACATCATGGGGTTACCACTCAATGTGAGACTTCAATATGTCTACACGAATGCTCAAGGAGCTGAGATCTTTAGGGATCCACAACAACGGTATCTCGTTAAGATTAGAAACTTTTTCTCAGAGCTTGATAAAGCACCTCTAGTTAATGACCAGGGTAACATGTACATGGGTGGAGATGGTGTTCGCTACGAAGTCACCTATCATGATGTCGGCTTGTAACCCCTAAACCCTAAACCCACTTCAAGAGGTCTATAAGGACTCTTTAGAAGGATATTATGCCACAACTAGATTGCCAGAGCTAGATCTTCCTCTAGCACTTGTGGTGGTAGTCGAGAAGCTTGCTGGATACAAGAACCGAATCGTTTGATAAATGGGCCAATGAATACCGAACCTTAGATTGGAAGGAGATTCGTGAGCTCACGTGGAGAGGACAACCATTATTCATGGAAGTGTTCTCAACTAATACAGCTAAACCAGGAGAGACATCCTTTCTTGGAGAAACTGTTGCTCCTCCCCTACGAGAGTTCACTAGAGAGGGACCCTCAACATCAAAGTGGACCACTCCAAGTAGCCCAACTCTAGCACCAAGATATTATCCTACACCAAAAGTGCGACCACTGATCACACCACAACAACATTTCTCTCACTATGACAATCGGAGGGTAGGGGAGCCAACTCGACCTCCCATAAATGCACCTCCTGAAATGCGGGTAATAGGATCTTTGGAGAGGGTTGGTGAGGTAGGTAATAGGGGACCCACACCAATTTGGGATGCATATGGACCATCTTACCAAAGAGAGGAACCACTACGAGTGAGAGGCCGTAGGCCCGATGATGAGTATTCAAGATGAGTAAGGCTTTTTTTCTCATTGAGAGGCGGAGCCGTTGATTCTTTTCCATAGAACAATTTTTGTCCGAGCTTTACTTCATCTATCGTACCATAACAGTATTGAGTCTCAATTTAGGGATCCATCAGTCCAGCCTAACCCCATCCAATCCCATGGGTTAGCCAACCGCCCAACCACTGTAGTGATGGGATCCAATTAGGAATTTGTCAGATGTCTCTTCATCTGAATGCTTCTTATGCCAACAAAGTACAAAATTTCCTCTCTCTAGATCCTCTTCTTAGACTGAATTGCTCTGATTTATCCTTCAACTAACACCTCTCATAAAGACAACTCTCAAAGAAAAAAAGGGAAAAAAAAAACACAAACAACTAGGTTCACCCTGACCTTATAGTTCATTCCTTACAAGCAACATATATCTGACATTCTTAATAATCCAGAAGAAATATTGAGTATGAATCAGAAAGATTCTTAGAGAAAACATGAGGAGCTCCTCACTCATCACTTATAAGAAGACTTAAATAGAGCAAGATTCAACATACCTTTACAAGAAAATTCTTCTTATTGTATCGATTAAACAGAACTTGTATCTCAAACAAATCCACATAGTGAAAAAAGAGACTCCTTCAACATACATGATTAAATATCTTACAAACAGAGCTTACAACTTCTCTCTCTTACTCTATGGCTTCACTCTTTTTTGGATTTTTCCTCTAGCGCATGTATCTTCTCTTTCCCTTTTTTTTTGACTCCCAATTGAAAGACCTCTTTTTATAGAAAAAAAGCAAGCTAGGACTCTTTCCTAGCTTCCTTCCTTATAAAAGAAGGACTTGCCATCCGCCGATATCTTTGGTTTCACCACCTTCTCGTCTTCTTTTGACGTCTTAGTCCGTCCATATTTTATTGCATCTTAGCGATGAATTATCTTTTTAGTAGGCACATGGCCTTTCCACATTATTCACCGGTTGTTTCATACTATGCCCACTTTCCCAGTCGACACAAAGGTGTAAAGCTACATTTAAACTAACACATGTATGTTGCAGCTCATGTTTGTGCTAGCCCCTAGAAATTTCCATTTCTTTAAAGAGAAAAAATTTTCCAAAAAAATTCACATCAACATCATAGCAATATTGCTACAACCGTCCATTACCAATTCAAAATCCCAACAAGATATCAGCATACCCACCGTTGTCTATACACCAAACAGATGAAAGATTTACTATTTTGAACGCTTTAACTTTGAATGTTCTGTGTTAGTATGAATTCAACTTCATTTTTTCTCAAGCACACTCGTGTACTTATATAGGCGGATAAGGCTACCCAAGCATTCTAGTTGCAAAAATGGAAAGATAGAACTTAAGTGCTTGCCTTAAAAATTGAAGAACCTAATTAGTTTTAATATCATCAGACATGAAAGAGAGAAATTCTAAGTAGGATACAGAGAGGCATAGAATGTGTCTCTTCCAAGAATAATTTTAAAGCACTCTTGGTCACATGCAAATAGAACACGGGAGGAGAATAATGTGTTGAGGCATTAAACGCATGCTTAACCAACCTTGAAAGATAGATGTCCCCTTTGATAAAATGTGCTCATCCTTTGCCAGCTCTTAGAATAGCCTTTTACGGGACATAAATCTCTACTGTATTCAACTTTCATATAACATGACTACGTAAATATTATAATAAATTAATATAATAATTTTATAATTTTTCATCTTGTCCAAGATCCATAACTCGAAAGACATCAATTTCTAATACTATCTCCATAATTCCTATATCTTTCAACATAGGATTGAAAGGTGACTCATGATTAGCATCCATAGAAGAACTGGAGGATGTATTAGAGGTAGCTTCAGTAGATGATATCATGAGGCATAATCTTCATCCTCCACAACCATAAAAATAGTGGTATCATGAGCATCTCATTTATTTTCCTCTAAGTCATTGAGGATAATATTTTCTTCTTCTTCCATTTGTTCTTGAACATCTCTATCTTTGAATATTATCTTCATCCGGATATGTTTTAACAATAGTGGCATCATGAGTATCTCATTGATGAGACGATAATTTTTTAGCATGCTTTTTGATTCTAAGGTGAGCTATTTCTCTTTCTCTCTCCTCTTAATTTACTACAATTTCATAGCATGCTTTTTTAAAAAGACACCATACAAAGATGAAACTTCCAATATATTCCAAAGAAAATTTCAAGACTTTTGCATATTATGACCACCACCTATGAGATGTTGAGTGTAAGCAACAATACAAGAAAGCATTTGAGACCTTATGATACTTGTGGGATCCATATGCATCTTCTATGCATGAAAATGATACTTTTAGAGTATAGAATTGATAGGAATTACTCTTTTAGCATAATAAAAGATAATTCTTCTTTCCAAAAATTTCACCATAACCTCCTTTGTATGGCTGACCATTTTTTAATTTTTCCTACTTGATTTTGTCATAAAAAATAACTCTAATTGATTTAAAGTAATCTATACTAATCAAAATTCACTTATACAAGAGAAAACATTATAAAAAGTTTAATTCCATCAATTATCACTTAGCTAGGATAAAGAAGGCTTGATTCTAAGAAGAGAGAGGGGACAAATCTCTACTTACATAATTTCTTGGAGCTTTCCTTTGGCTTGATGGTTTGAGGGTTCAACTCTTGTTTGTAACAAGAGTGGCCACCAATCTTTGGAAGAGGGAAATGTCAAAAACTAGTGAATTATTAATAAATTCACAGTTCTTGGCTTGGGAGGAGCAGAGTAACAGTGCACAAAAAACTATTGAGTTTCAACAAAGGGGAGGGCTTCTATTTATAGAAAAAAGTGAACTTATAACCAAGCCAACTGATTCTAGAATTTTCCAGATCAGTTTGGTCAAATTTTTTTGGTCAGTTTTGGTCAATTTTTGACCATTTTTGGGTCAGTTTTGGTCACTTTTTGGGATTTAACTGAAACAGGAGAGAGGAGAGATAAAAATATCCCATTATTTGGGAGTTTAAAACTCATTCAAGCATGTGAAATAGGCGCCTCCTTCATGAGGAGAATTCCCCCATGCAGAGGTGTCAAAAATGCATCATTTCACCTAAATATCTCTCTTTTTTAACTATTATCCTTGTCCTTAGTCAACTCTTCATCTTATGTGAGTATTTACTCATTTTTTGGGGATTTTTCTTTTATTCTTCTATTTATCTCCTCCCTACATTTGAATGAATCTTATTGGTCTATAGGAACCTTAATTTAAAATTTCGAAAAAATCTTCACCCCCAGGATAATGCCTCTTGAACAGATTATACTTAATTTCTAATGCACCTTCTGAAAATCTTTTTGAACTTCTGTTTCAGGGGAGCTTATTTTAATAAGATGAGATATTTTTCTATCCAAAAATATTTAAAAATTGAGTTACCACTCTCTAGAAGATTTTCTCTCTCTAGGCCAAAACTGGTAGAAACAAGATCTTTTATATTTCTGAAGAGGGATTTGATTACAGGGGAAGATGCTGGACATCTTGAGAAGCTGGGGAGGAATCTTACATTCTCTCCCACTTGAAAAACGCAAGATGCCCTCATCTCGCAAACTGGGGGTAATCTTGCAACAACAGATCGGCTTCATTCTCCTAGGTGGCATCTTCAAAAGGATAGAACTTCCATTTTACCAATAATTCTCTGAGAATTCTGTTTCTGAGAATCTTTTCCGAACATCGAGAATTTCTTCAGGTTGGAGTTCCATATGCCCTTGGGTTGAAGAGGTTAGGATTTCATCATCAAGCATATGATTTGGGCTTGGCACACTTATTTCTTTAGAAGGCTTACATGAAATACATTATGAACTTTGAGATGAGGAGGCAAAAGAAGCTCGTAGGCTAAGTCACCTACTTTCTTTGTAATCAAATATGGCCCACAATATCTGGGGGATAACTTCTTGTACTTCCCAAGAGATAAAGAACTTCTTTTGGGCCGTACTGGAATGAAGACCATATCTACTTCTTTGAATTCTCTATCTGTCCTCTTCTTATCTGCATATTGCTTCTGTCTATCCTGGGCAGCTTTTATATCTTTACAAATTGCCTGCATCTACTGCTCCATGTCATCAAGCATCTGTCTGGACATCTCGACCCTAATCAATGGGTCGGACCAAGTTAATGGAGTTAAGCAATCTTGTCCATACAGAGCTTTAAAAGGGCTCATCCTGATACTTCGGTGATAAGAAGCATTGTAGGCGAACTCGACTAGGTGCAGATAGCTTAGCCACTTCTTGGGTTCCCGGTCAACAGCATGACCGAAGTATATCTTAGATTACTTGGTTTACCCTTTCAGTTTGACCATCGGTCTCAGGGTGATAAGCTGTGCTGAGATCCAAGAAAGTTCCCACTGCTTCGAAAAATGCAGTCCAGAACCTTGAAGTAAACTTGGGACCTCGATCACTTACTATTCTCCTGGGTAGGCCATGCAATCTGAAGATTTCTTTGAGGAACACTCTGGCCACATCCACTGCAGTGTAGGTTTATTTTACTGGGATCAAATGGGCAACTTTGGTTAGTCTGTCAACTACCACAAAAATGGAATTGTAACCTGATTGCACTGAAGGTAATCCAGTAATAAAATCCATATTGATACATTCTCACTTCATCTGGGGGATGTCCAATGGTGGATGTAACTTCCCAGGCATTTTTACTCTCTCGGCTTTGACTTTTTGGCATGTCAGACATTGACGTACATGATTCAGTACATCCTTTTTCAGACCAGGCCAAAAGAAGCTTTTCTTTACAAACATGTAGGTTTTGATGAAACCTGGATGTCCTGCTATAAGGCTATCATGGGCTTCATTCATAATTTGGTCTTTGGTTCCCTCATCATTGGGAATGCATAGCCTGCGATTATAATACATAATGCCATCATCATCCAGGCTGTACCCTTGAACTCTGTTCAACTCCTGTGGAGTTTTGCTTTCTTGCATAAGTAGGGTAGCAATAGGGCCAAAGAATCTATCCTGCATGATCTTCTCACTTGCTTGAATAATCAAAGGATTTGATATTATAGTAATTGTAAGCAAGGAGGCTTTTCTACTAAGGGCATCTGCTACCACATTCTCTTTGCCTGGGCGGTACTAATTCCTGCAAGGTCTGCATCCACCTTCTTTGGCGCATGTTGAGATCCTTCTGAGTGAAGATCCACTTTAAGCTCTGATGATCTGTCATCAAAGTGAATCTTTGTCCCAGTAGGTAATGTCTCCACAACTTGAGGGCATATACTACTGAAAGTAGTTCCAAGTCGTGGACAACATAATTCCTCTCATGCGTTCTGAATTTTCGGGATTCATAGGCCACTGCATGACCTTCCTGCATAAGTGCACCTACCTCAAAGGGTAGAGAGAAATCTGGCAGCTTCAGAACGGGACTGGTTACCAAGGTGGTCTTTAGCTTATCAAAAGCACTCTGACACTTGGCACACCACTGAAATGGGGTATTCTTTTTGAGAAGGTTAGTCAGGGGGAAGCTATAAGAGCATACTTTGGTATAAAAATCCTATACCAACTAGTCAATCCCAAGAATCCTCTGACTTCTTTCACTGTCTTTGGTTCAGGCCAATCTATGACTGCTTGGACTTTTGTGGAGAATCTGGAGAAATTCCACCTTTGGATACTAGAAAGCCCAAGTATTCAACATGGTCGGCAAAGAAAGTGCATTTGCTCTCTTTTGCAAAGAGTTGGTGCTTCCTTAGAATCTCAAGAACTCTTCTGACATGAGTCTCATGGTCAACTGCATTCTTTGAGTAAATCAGAATGTCATCAAAGAAAACTAGAACAAAATCATCCAAGTATTCTCTGAGGATGTCCTGCATTAGGCGATTGAATGTAGCTGGGGCATTAGTTAATCCGAACGGCATGACAGTAAATTCATAATGCCCATAGCGAGTATTGATGGCTATTTTTGGTATATTTTGATCATTGATCCTGATGATTCTGGTAATACCCGGATTTGAGATCTATCTTTGTGAAGATCAGGGCTCCATTTAGCCTATCCACAAAAGCTCATCAATTCTTGGGATAGGATACTTATTCTTAACTGTCAGCTGATTTAGACTTCTGTAGTCCACACAGAGTCTAAGCGTTCCATCTTTCTTTTTCTAAAAGAGAACTGGCGCACCCCAAGGTGAAACACTGGGTCTTACAAACCCTTGTTCTAAGAGCAGCCTAAGCTGTTCCTTGAGTTTGATGGCTTCAAGAACTGGCATTTTGTACGTGTGTAGGGCTACTGACTGAGCTCTGGTGGGGGGTCAATTCAATCACATGATCTACTTCCCGAATTGGAGGCATTTCAGTTAGTTCTGCTGGGAATAGATCATCAAATTCACTTAACCATTCTGGTTCTTTAGCCTTAAGCTTTGAGTCTGTTGGGTTCATTTTGACAACATAAATTTGCTGCTTCTTCCTAAGTCCTTTCAGCAACCTGGAAGCTTTTACTAACTAAAGGTTTGGGGATCCGGAAACTCCAGTTCCTTGACCTTTGTTCCCGTGAAGGTCATGGAAGGAAATGGTTCCATTGTGACAGTGTATGTCAGCTTGATTTTTGTGGAGCCAATCCATTCCAAGGATCCCGTCAAAAACTCCCAGAGGTAAGACTTTAAACTGACAGTCGGTTACATTACCATCTAAGATCTGTCTCATGGGTGAGTGAAAAGAGTCTTCCCATTGGCCAATTCAACTTGCATAGGTTTCTTTGATTTCTGTTCTAAGACTAGCTTACGCAAGCATCCAGGGGAAATGAATGAATGAGAACTGCCTGAATCAATCAAAAGAGTCTTCCCATTGGCCAATTCAACTTGCATAGGTTTCTTTGATTTCTGTTCTAAGACTAGCTTACGCAAGCATCCAGGGGAAATGAATGAATGAGAACTGCCTGAATCAATCAAAAGCTTAAAAGGCTTACCCTGATACTCTGCTGGAGTATGGATGACAGAGAACTGCTGGTTAGGCCCTTGATTTTCAATTGCAGCATAGATCTGCCCTCTTTCCTCTTCTACTACATCTAAAATTGTGACCGCTCTGGCTGCTGCAGTGTGAGGTGGAACTCTTTCTCTTTGGTTGCCCCAGTTCTGGGAAGGAGTTCTAAGATTACTCTAGACAGAGGCAGATGGTTGAGCTGGAGTTCTTCTGGGGTTACCCTGGTTTGGACGAGACGGACCTTGATTAGATTGGTATGAAGGGGTTGGTCTCTGAATTCGAGGTCCTTGACTTCCCTGTCCCCTTGACATGGTAGGAGTCGGGCAGTCTTTTAACTGGTGACCAAAACCCTGGCATCCAAAACATCGGTTTTCAGTTCTGAGCTCATCCCTCTGATTTCTTGAAAGAGGCGGGGCTCTTGGAGAAAGTATTCTGGGGGAAGGGTCTTCCTTCACTTCTGAATCTTCTTGCATCCTGATTCTGATTCAGGCCTTGCTGCCTCTTTGGGGGTGGAAAGTTTGAAGTACTTTCCTGGGCTTGGAATCTTTTAAAGTTAGAGGGTGCAGGCTTTGGCGGGACCTTTACTATAAACGCTTTGGCAAAATCTTTTGCCATTCTTACTGCTTCAGCCATGGACACTGGCTTGGTATTTTTGACCAGTGTGTCCAAGGGTTCGTTCATTCCCCGAATGAACCTGCTGGCCATGAGTTGCTCTTCATCTAGAGGTGGTGAATATTTGAGTAGAAGAGCAAAGGCCTGGTGATATTCCTCGATGGTTTTGCTCTCCTGCTTTAGCTCTAAGAATTCGTTCATTTTGGTTTCCAAAAATCCAGGAGGACAAAATCTCTTTCTTAGATAGGTTTTTAGATCATTCCAGGACTGAGTATTTATGTCCAGACGGTTGAGGTCACAGTGGTTCCTCCATGCTACCCTGGCTGTCTCCACTATTTTCAGCCGGGCAAGAGCCATTTTGATCCGCTCATTGTAGCCTGTGACATCAAAATACTCTTCCATGGCTTCCACCCATTTCTCCACGGCCTCGCCCAGGTTCTCCCCTTCTCCTTTGAAGGGTCTTGGCTGAGTCCTATGAAGAGCCTTGCGAATCGTCATCTTCAGAGACAGGGTCTAGCTGACGGCCACGGTTTCCTCATCTCATGATTCTGCCAAAAATTTATATATTATTAAATTTTTATTTTGATATTATCCACGAGATCCTAAGACTTAAGAGGTTCGAAAAATAATTTCTTTAAACAAGACAATGATCTTATTGGAGATCTATGACATATGTCCGATAACAGATTTTTCTTTATCAGATCGTCGGTAAACAATCACTTACACAACAGGAAATTTTTCTCCGAAAAACATTTTCTTATTTATATAAAAGTTGCAATATGTACATAGAGCAGCTCGGCTCCAGAATTCAAAATCTCCTCGGTAGACGCATATGACGACGGTACTAGGCCATAGCCATAGCCATGCCCTGATACAAACGTCCACTTACTGACAAGGGAGCTATTATCTTCCACTTAGGAATAAAGCAACTAAGGAGTCTGTAGACTTGGCATGAAAGTCTGAAATTCCGAGGCATCGAATGATATAGAATGACGCCGCGCATCATTTTCAGCTTTAACAGGATCATAGCCAATGAGAGGTTCTGCCACAACATTGCATGGCGATCGCAGGAGGTGTGGACATACTGCCCTGCAAACCACTTATGCTGTCGTCTCTCCGCTGGGTCAAGAAAATATAATTCCTCGAAATGGCTTGCGAGTCTTGCTCGGCTTGTTCGAGTTGAAGCGGACGAGATGAGATGCTCGAAGGTGAACGCAGTTATATCTTGAGACTGGGTGAGGTCGGGAATATCAGATAAGTATGGAACTTCCATCTATATTTTCCAATTCAATTTATGAGTTTTCAAATTTTTTGAAGTTTATTCAACATAATATTAGCAAGTGAAAAACATTATTTCCTAGATTTTCATTAAAATTTAGGTAATTCCCGCTCTGATACCAACTGTGGGATCCCTCTGCCCCCTCCGTGCGCCCTCCATGCACCGGACTCTGGTAGCTGACAGAAGCGGAAGCAGCCCCCTCGTGCGCGGGGCAGGGTTTCTCACACGGTGTCGTGAAGTGTGCGGAGTAGCCAGGAAAGTACGAAACTTCTAGCTGTGAGAGTTGGTGTCGAACCTAACAAGGAAACTCACATACAAGATTTCCCAAGGAGTATTGAACATCACTATTTCCAATGACAAATACATGTGTCCTCTTCCCTCAATACATCCTTGAATTCATCCAGATAATTGCACAGAATTGCATGAAATCCTTTGAACCATTCACATGTGGGCATAACAAAGATTTCCAATTATTCCAATATACATGTGGCCAGCTACATCCATTACATCCAGTGCCCTCAAAACCATTATTTCGAAATGTACTTTATCACCTGAAAACCTGCCTTAATGTCCTAACATCTCACAAGTAAAACATAGCATTTGGCATAGCTTTGATTTACTCATAATTTCCAAAATCCATATGAGAAGGAAGTAAGGCAAATTACCCTCAACTTCAATCCATTTTTCATAATTCACCGAGCTCCAAATTCCTTAGCTTTTTTTTCCCAAAAATCCTTCTATTCATTTCCAAACTTCTTTTGATATATATATGGGTTAAACGATTCTCTCAATTCGTATAGAATGAGAGTTACATTTAAGAGAATATATATATATATATATATATAAAACACTTAGCTGTTGAATTGCATGCGTGGAACTCCACCAACCATAAGCTTCACATCGATTATGCGAGGGTGAATCAGCTGGAACAGCATCGCTTAGTGTTGGTTTAGAAAATAGCTTCTCCCATAATTACATCGTTATGTTGTGCTAGAATTACTCTCTAATTCTAGCACCTACAAAGCACACACACTCTATATATATTTGAAATAAAAACGTCTGGTCTTTTTGACACTGTTCTCAGACGCTGCAGAAAATATTTTCCCACTCTGCTATCGCCGTCTCATTCCGGTGGTTTTCCCCTCTTTCCCGCGGCGATCTCGGCGCCTTACCACCTTTTTTTTCTCTACTGATGCGGGAATTTCCTATTCCCAAAAGCTGCGCTCCAGAATTTTCCAAATAAAAGAATCTTCTCTCTTCCACGTGCGCTGCCATTCGTTATTTGCTTCTTCTAACCTTAGCATTAAGGTTATGCCACCCATTATATGTTTCTTCTAACCTTAGCATTAAGGTTAGAAGTCTCATAGTAAGACATAACCTTATATTCGCTTCCATCATCCATAAAGGAAAACCACAATGCATGTGACTCTTGATATACACACAACATCATCCCTAAACAAAACCATTGCACCACTGTAGGCACACTTACTTTGGAGAGCATGACACAAGCCCATAAGGCATTTTAGCCAATAATACTTTGAATTTCCTGCTTTGGCACAACTCAAGATTCCCAAGCATTCTCACACCTATGAAGACACAAGCCCCATGTTTTTTTTTTATCTCCATATTTTTCCCACATTCAATGAACTCCTCGGCACTGTGATACTCATTAAGTCTCCATTTCTCTTGATACCTTCATAGTTTATAAATTATCATGTCGGCCTATATGATTTATAGAATCCCCATTTGCTCATTCAAGTATTTCTCCATGCCTTCATAAATGCATTCCTTTGTGCATTAGTATGCCCTCATGCCATCATATATATCTGGATGCTTCTAACTTGCCCATGAGCTCTGAGTAATAGCAAAAACATCATCCTCCATACTCATATACAAAAAAAACTCCTAAATCTGACTCAGCCTCAGCTTGTCTTATTGAACCTCATATACAATATGAACATATGTACATGGCATCATATAATGACTCGTCATGGCACTTAACCCATGCATCTGGATGTGTATTTGACGGCCTCACATGCACGGTTTCATATCATAGACGTGCCATGGCACGACATCCACCCCCTCTAAACCTGCACATCCTCTGGTATGTGCCAAATCATCATCAAGGTCCACATATAACTGGATGTCGTCTTCATCTTCTGCAGTTCCAGGAAGATCATCCTCTTCCTCTTCAATCATATCCATACTTCCACTGTCAAGCCTCTCATCCTGAATCTCTTGTGAATCAAAAGGATCACCATCATGCCTTCTTTTAAATATCTTGACTCTTTTACCAGCCACAAGATTCTTTACTTCTGTTCCATCAAGTTCACATAGAGTATACGTAGCATTCCCATGCACATGCTTAACAATGTAAGGGCCAAACCATCTTTTTGCAAATTTTCTTTGAACAGTGAATTGGTTGTCAAGGCTACTATCATACATTAGAACCCAATCACCTTCTTCAATAGGTTTTGGCCGGAGTCTGTGTCTACTATCAAATCTTTTTTTATTTTTCAACCTTGCATCTTTCAGGCGAGCTTTAGCAAGCTCTACATCTTCAGGCCTCCTCTCCAACTGTCTTATTCGCAATGCAAGGAGGTCATCTCTGCTCAATCCTTCCACCCAGGGCAATACATTCCAAGTTAGAATTACTTCTTCAACTGGCATCACTGGCTTCTGACCATACATTAATTCAGCAGGCATGTATCCTGTCACTGAGCTATGAGTTGTACGGTCAGCCCACAAGGCATATGGTAGCAGCTTTGGCCACACTCTCATCCTTTCTCTGCATGCCTTAGCCAAAGCTTTAATGATTGGAGGATGTCCTCGCTCACTTTTCCCATTGCCCTCAGGATTGTAAGCACATGTTAGAGACAGTTTAATACCAATTCTAGAGAAGAATTCCCTTGCTTCTTCAACATCTAGCTCTCCCCTATCAGCTGTTATTTTCCCAACACAACCATATCGGCAGATCACATCTTCCAAGAGAAATTTGCATACTGTTTCCGTACTCTTTGTTCTAAGGGCACGCCCTTCTACCTGATTTGTCAAATCTTCTCTTGCAAGTGCTATATACCGCATCTGCCAAATTCCCAAAGGCATTGTAACTAGATCCACTACCCATTTGTAGTGCATGGCAGGTGGGTAAGTTGGTTGTAAGCCATCACGATGCCTCACATTTGAGTACATTTGGCATACCATGCATGTTTCCACATATTGAGAAATATCTTTGTACATTCCTCTCCACCAATATTTTTCCTTTATTTTGGTAAAAGTGGCCCACACACTTCTATGCCCAGCCCAGAGACTCTCATGGAATTCTTTCACAAGCTTCTCTTGAGTCTCTTTATCACATATGACTCTCTGTGGCATAGCATTCCTCTGTTTAGGATGTTTCCAGAGATACCCATCCTTTAGAAAGTAACCATATGCTTTTCTGCGGATCCTCTTAAATTCTGAGTCAGACCAATTTTCTTGCCTTGTTAGAGTGCTCAAATATTGACCAATGAGCAACCAATCTCCTTCATATATTTCCTCAATAAAAGACTCAAGTGCATTTGATAAGCAAATATGATCCCCCTTTGCATATGCTGTAGTATAGAACTTTGTACCCACATCATCAATGTCACTAACCATCTCTTCCTCTTCTTCATACCTGGCTCGTGATAGCATATCTGCAACTGGATTATCTTTTCCCGCAATATGCTCAAACTCAGGATTTAGTGACTTGATATAAGCAATCCACCTAAGCATAGCAATATCTGGAGTGGTACAACTTGCTATCATCCCAAGAAGTGGCAAGCAATCAGTCTCCACCAGTACAGATGCCCCAATAAGATATTCTTTTTCACATTTTAGAGCAGTGACAATCCCCCATAATTCTCTCTTGATCTGTGGATACTTTCGCTGCCGAAAGCTTAATACCTTTGCTCCAAATCTAATTACATACCTATGATCATCCTCATCATCTTGCCCTACTGCCCATCCAATCCCAGTAGGACTAGTATCAACTGTAACAATCACAGGCCTGCCACACTCATAATCTGCCTTTCTCAAAATGGGTGATGATTGGAGCAAATATTTCAGCTTCCGCATAGCTTTAATATGTACTGCACTCCACAAAAATTTTTGATTTTTCCTCAAAAGCTGATAAAGAGGATCTGCTACATGTGCATAATGTGGGATCCAAATAACATAAAAGACGCATGCTCCAAGAAATCTCCTCAGCTCTGTAACATTAATGCATATTTCCTTCATTCTTTGTATTGCATCTATCTTGGCTGGACAAGGACGGCGTCCACTAGTACTACAAAGATGTCCCACTATTAGCACTTCACCAACCCCAAACACTGATTTTTGCCCAGATAAAGTAAGATTCACTTCTTCAAGCCTGGATAGAATCATGTCACAATCCTTTATATGATCTGCCACAAACTTGCGGCACCCTTTTGAATCCAAATTCTCATCTTTGTCTTTCTCATCACAGCCCTTTATTGGCACATCATCCAAAAATGGCATAGTTTTTTGTGGTATGAAGTCCCGTAAGACTTTATTCATTCCATTCATCATATGTGCCACTGAGTTAGTGGCTCCCTGTGGTAAGGTACACATCCTTACTAATCCCAAAGGAGTTCTCATTGTGGTCAAGTCCCTGCTTTGTATATCCAGCTGGAACTGATCATATCCCGAATACAAATCACCCATAGAGTATATAGCTTTCCCTGCAAATGCTTCTGCAAATTCATCCACAATTGGACCTGCTCCCACATTCCTAATTGTGACTTTGTTTACAGGTTGCATGTCTTGAATAAAGCGCAATGTCCCATTTTTCTTTGGTACAGTAAACCATCTGTTGGAATATGGGGCACATGAAGGCTCCAAGATTCCCATCCTGATCTTTTCCTTTAGTAATTCCATCAACTTTGGCAAGAGAGCCTTTGGTACTGGAATTGGCCGCAGGTTCCAGGGCACATGTGGAACAGTAAAGATCACCATTGGTGCTGTTACACTTGGATCAACACAACCTATCTCATGCGGCTGAAAGGCAAAAGCTTTCCCATGTTTTACAAGCATCTCCTCAAAGCATTCCCTTTCAACTGGCAACAGAAAATCCCTCTCACCAATCTTCAACTCTTTCAGAGTTTCTTGAGTAAATTTATGCCCAATTTTCTTCGGATCTCTAAGATTTGGCTGCATAGAAGCTTCATCTATCTTCTCCTTGCTTCCTGGTGGCAAGGGCAAGGCAACTGGCTTCACCTTCTTTGCAACCGTTTTGTACTTTGTATCAACATGAGCATCCATCTCACAATTCATGTTTTTACATTCCACCCCCTCAAATTCCTGGATTATATCATACATCTCCACAGATGACACCTTTATCATTTCATTTCCACCCTGTAAGCATGCTCTTCTCATATCAAAAAGCACATCCATAGTATCTATAAATGACACCTCATCAAGCACCCCTGAAATAAACTCATTCTTCTCCAAAAGACCACACTGCTCAAAACTTTTTTGTTCATTTTGTATATGTTTTTGCATGCCATGCTTTAAATCCTTGCTTTTTACAAAAACCAGTGACCCATAGCTGGAGAATCCTTGAAAATTTGCTGAAAAACTATTTACATTGATTGAGTCCTGCGAGAACTCATTTCCCCTTGTACCATTGGAATCCCGCTTTACAATGGCACCTGGCCAAAATCCCTCATCTCCCTGTAATTCATAAACTCTCTGTTTATCTTTGGGAGTGACTGTGCCCGAAGAGATTCACGATTCCTTTCATGATTAATGCAAACTGTCAAAAACTGAACAGCCTTTTTGCCATCTTTACTCCTTATTCTTGCATATGCTGAGCCATCATCCAAAACCTTTGTTTCCATCCTTACAGCTGTAATGTAGGGTTGCCCAAGAATGAGGGGATACGATGACATCTCCTGAACAAAGAAATTCTGGTCATCCTTCACATCCCCTATAGTTACCCTTACATTTGGACATGCTGCATAAAGCTCTCCAGATGAATTATTAGCTGCTTTAATCATCCACCCATGATCCACATCCATTGGCCACTTACATTTGTTGTAGAGATTTTTAGCCATAAGATTTATTTCAGACCCATGATCAATTAGAGCGACATATGGCTCTTCCAAATCACCTATCTTGACAAGGGTTTCAGTGGTGGCTCTTGCCCAATGGCTCCTGGAGTAATGACTCTTTGTAAGAACTTCCTTTTCATCATCTTCTTCCACAAAACGCACTTGTCGTGCCCCATCAGCAGAGTGATTACATTCCACCACATTTTCTCTCTCTTCCTTTTTCTGTACCTGTACACCATGAGTCTTGGAAGTGCTTGCCTCCCCTTGTGATGGAATAGATTCAATTATGGACTGCCTTTTTCTTCGTATAATATCTATTATTTCATCATGAAATTCTTTCTTTGCAATTCCCAAGACTTCCCCTAGTGTGAATTCCACCCTGCTGTTTAGAATTCTCTCTTCAAGCACCTTTTTGAGATCTGTTGCAACTTCAATATCGGATTGAAGCTTGTAGAGTGGACTTTTCCCTTTACCCTTCTCCTTCATTTTTGCTGGCACTTCTTCCATTGAAACATCATGTGGAGGTCTGCTATGCTGTGGAGGCATATGTGATGGCCCAGGATCCTTCTTTTCACTTCCACGTGTAACTCTTTTTGATGGCCCTCCTTCTTCATTTTCCCTTTTACGTTTCTCCTCTACCTGTGCCTCATTATTTTGGCATTTGGCAATATAGGCATGAATGGATAAAGAATCCACAGGCTCCTCCCAGCCAGTCTCAAGGCGTATACAATCACCTGCCTCATGCAAAGCTTGCTTTGACACTTTCTTTGATGCAATTAATTCCATTGTTGACGGCCAAAAATTCTCATTCTCATAATCCTCATCATTCTCAAATCCCTGCTTTTGTTGACCAACCTTTAATCCATAGGTTGCTGCCTCAACCATAGAAATGGCATGACTAGCAGCCATATCCTCTACCAGCTTTTTCATTCCTCCTTTCCCAAAGTTTGCACTCAGCGGAAGACCAGTCTCTGTAAGATGGATTTTCCCATCTTTGAAGAACACAAGTTGATTCTTAAGAGCTTCTTTATAGCTGGTACAATCCTTCTTTGCATGCTCTGGATCATCACACCATATGCATCTATATGTAAACCCTTCTTTGATTTGAGGCCTTTGCATAGAAGCCTGCCCCAATGGTAGACCTTTTTCTTCGATCCTGGACATCTTCAATTTTAAATCACGCATACCCTTGATAAGCTCATCCATCGACCCCTCTATCTTAGGAATTGTGGCAGCTGGCTTGGATAAATTTTCAGGGGTAACAGCAGCTATGGGGGTTGCAGAGCCCATCACCATTTTATCCCTCCTCCGCTGCCGCTTTGCTAACATAGTGACTGCATCCTCAACATCATTCCAATCACTCTTTAATCCTTGCTCTGTATTTTTATCCTCAAGGAGGATTTCCAATGTCTCCTGGAGATCTTTCCCAGCTGCCTGCAAGAAGAGCTCTGTCTTTTCTCTGTCCAAAGTTGCACGCTCTATTCTTGACAACTGGGCATAACGCTTCTCAAACTCCCTTAGCAATTCTGTGGCAGAAATTCCCATTTTAGGTTTTGTGACCCATTCCAAAAAAGTTCGTTTGGTCACTCGCTCAGAATCCTCCATGAAGTATTCATCCTTTAAAGCAAGTTTGAATTCTTCCCAATTTCTGCCACCCTGTGCTGTCTGCAATCCTTTTATGCGCTCTCTTATTTCAGGAACGCATACCAACTCGAAACTTCGAACCATATCCTCCTCAGTCACCCTGTTTAGCTCCATCTCCTTTATATAATTGCGCAGATACTTTGTAATGTCCTTCCCATCAAATTGATCTACCTTTTTCACAATTGATTGTAAGGCTTTGGTCATGGAAATCTGTCCCCTCTCAGCAGCTTGTTGCTGTTGCATGTACATGGAAAACATTTGGAACATCTGCATAACTCCGGGGTCAAAATGAACCCCCTGGCCCTCAGAATTCTCAGCCATAGCTTCCCTGTATATTTCACCACACTCTCACCCCAGCAGTTTCACGTCGGGTTCACCAAAAAAGTTGTCGTGAAGTGTGCGGAGTAGCCAGGAAAGTACGAAACTTCTAGCTGTGAGAGTTGGTGTCGAACCTAACAAGGAAACTCACATACAAGATTTCCCAAGGAGTATTGAACATCACTATTTCCAATGACAAATACATGTGTCCTCTTCCCTCAATACATCCTTGAATTCATCCAGATAATTGCACAGAATTGCATGAAATCCTTTGAACCATTCACATGTGGGCATAACAAAGATTTCCAATTATTCCAATATACATGTGGCCAGCTACATCCATTACATCCAGTGCCCTCAAAACCATTATTTCGAAATGTACTTTATCACCTGAAAACCTGCCTTAATGTCCTAACATCTCACAAGTAAAACATAGCATTTGGCATAGCTTTGATTTACTCATAATTTCCAAAATCCATATGAGAAGGAAGTAAGGCAAATTACCCTCAACTTCAATCCATTTTTCATAATTCACCGAGCTCCAAATTCCTTAGCTTTTTTTTCCCAAAAATCCTTCTATTCATTTCCAAACTTCTTTTGATATATATATGGGTTAAACGATTCTCTCAATTCGTATAGAATGAGAGTTACATTTAAGAGAATATATATATATATATATATAAAAAACACTTAGCTGTTGAATTGCATGCGTGGAACTCCACCAACCATAAGCTTCACATCGATTATGCGAGGGTGAATCAGCTGGAACAGCATCGCTTAGTGTTGGTTTAGAAAATAGCTTCTCCCATAATTACATCGTTATGTTGTGCTAGAATTACTCTCTAATTCTAGCACCTACAAAGCACACACACTCTATATATATTTGAAATAAAAACGTCTGGTCTTTTTGACACTGTTCTCAGACGCTGCAGAAAATATTTTCCCACTCTGCTATCGCCGTCTCATTCCGGTGGTTTTCCCCTCTTTCCCGCGGCGATCTCGGCGCCTTACCACCTTTTTTTTCTCTACTGATGCGGGAATTTCCTATTCCCAAAAGCTGCGCTCCAGAATTTTCCAAATAAAAGAATCTTCTCTCTTCCACGTGCGCTGCCATTCGTTATTTGCTTCTTCTAACCTTAGCATTAAGGTTATGCCACCCATTATATGTTTCTTCTAACCTTAGCATTAAGGTTAGAAGTCTCATAGTAAGACATAACCTTATATTCGCTTCCATCATCCATAAAGGAAAACCACAATGCATGTGACTCTTGATATACACACAACATCATCCCTAAACAAAACCATTGCACCACTGTAGGCACACTTACTTTGGAGAGCATGACACAAGCCCATAAGGCATTTTAGCCAATAATACTTTGAATTTCCTGCTTTGGCACAACTCAAGATTCCCAAGCATTCTCACACCTATGAAGACACAAGCCCCATGTTTTTTTTTTATCTCCATATTTTTCCCACATTCAATGAACTCCTCGGCACTGTGATACTCATTAAGTCTCCATTTCTCTTGATACCTTCATAGTTTATAAATTATCATGTCGGCCTATATGATTTATAGAATCCCCATTTGCTCATTCAAGTATTTCTCCATGCCTTCATAAATGCATTCCTTTGTGCATTAGTATGCCCTCATGCCATCATATATATCTGGATGCTTCTAACTTGCCCATGAGCTCTGAGTAACAGCAAAAACATCATCCTCCATACTCATATACAAAAAAAACTCCTAAATCTGACTCAGCCTCAGCTTGTCTTATTGAACCTCATATACAATATGAACATATGTACATGGCATCATATAATGACTCGTCATGGCACTTAACCCATGCATCTGGATGTGTATTTGACGGCCTCACATGCACGGTTTCATATCATAGACGTGCCATGGCACGACAACGGGGCCTCGCCCTCGAATGTTCGGGCCGAGACTAGGCTAGTTGGTCACTCCGAAAACCAAAACCGGAAAAAATTTCCCATGCCCGGAAAGCGGGGACGATTCCACCTTTTTGAATTTTTCTTAACAAGTTTTCTAATGAGATCACTTCTAAACTATCCTTCACCCACTATCACTGATATAATTTGATCATCTGAGTAAATTTCAATGCTTTTTTCCTGATCAAGATCAGGCACAGCCGTTGATCCACTCAATTGAGAAATTTATTAGGGAAATTAACTAGCTAATCGAATCCTAGCGTAATCCTAAGATTTTTCAATTTGATTATTAACACTCCACTGATTCCAGCCCAACCCCATCCAGCCCACCATGGGTTAGCCACCACCTTGCCACTGGAATCGGTGGAACCAAACAAGTACTCACCCACCCATAATTGAAATGCCTTTCTTAACTTTAGCTTTAGAAAACAGATACGCACACACTCCTCTTTAAAACTTTAATAAAAACAATCCATTGACAAACAATTTACTGGTTACACATGTCATACTTCAAAATTTCCATTGAGTCTTTGTTTCTCACAAAACAGTATCACTCTGGACTCTCCGTTGAGACCAGCGAGTCAACAACGAGATCTAGTGATAGATTACAATAACATTGGTCTGTCATATAATATCTTCCTTGACATTCGAATGGGTGTCCTCGGCACCACGAGCCCGTGCATCGCCTGGTCAGAACCCTCCAGGATCCTCCTTAGGTGTCCTGGCACTTCACTCAGGGACCGCTTCATTGGCCCTCGTCCATCGTACCGGAAGCGCACCATTTTAACCATACCGGGGCTGGTCAAGACCTCGGCAGGCTTCGTCGCGTGAACTGTCCCTCGGCGAACACTCCCCGCCCAACTGTTGCAAACAACCGAACTTCCCTTAGATAAACATATATGCCAAATGCTCCCTCCAGCATTCTGGCGTAAGAGAGTCTTTTAAGGAAACAGGGTTTCTATGCAAGTTTATAGTTTTGATTTTGTTTGAAAACCATGAATAATCTTAAATCCGTATCTCAATACTTCTAGATCCAGGTGTGAATTCTAAACAGAATTCCTCGAATTCTGTTAACTTGATCCTCAGATCAAAATCAAAAGTCTTAACTTAGTTTCAGATTCGGTGGGAGATTTGAGTACATTTTTCCTGAACTGGGCACATCGTCATTGGTTGAATTTGACGAAGGAATTAGGTCTTGGTCAATAGTCTGAATTTGAGTTTGGGTCTAGGAAAGGTTCTTCTTAAACTCTCTCTCTCTCGAAGGTACTATTTCAATTTCTCTTTTTCTAAATTTCGCTCGACGAATATTTGCTTACAGGTCTCTAAAACATGAATTTCTTATGAGGAATAAGATAGTCATTTATCTCGATCTCTGACTTTGATAGTTTTATTGAATTTTCTCATTACCATCTTAGTGAATATGAAACGGTAGCATTTCTTCTCACAGATTATCTACTTATTCATTTTTCCAACTTTTATGAAAAGTAAATACAAGATTAAGGAGAATCCTTATTTAATTATAAAGATTCTATATGCATCTAATTATGCATAAAATCTGATTCTGATGAAAGTCACACTTTTATCATCATAAAAAAATCATTTATGATGAAAATCACTCTTTTAATTAAAAAAATATCTTTTATGCACCCATTTATGCATAAAAACAATTTATGATAAAAATCACACTTTTAATATAAAAAAATATCTTTTATGCATACTTCTATGCATGAAATTCAAATATGATAAAAGTAACGCTTTTATAATAAAAAAAATATTTTATGCATACTTCTATGCATAAATATCAAATCTGATAAAAGTAACATTTTTATAATAAAAACAAATAATCTTTTATGCATACTTCTATGCATAAATATCAAATATGATAAAAGTAACACTTTTATAATAAAAAATAATCTTTTATGCATACTTCTATGCATGAAAATCGAATATGATAAAAGTAACACTTTTATAATAAAAAATAATCTTTTTATGCATACTTCTATGCATAAATATCAAATATGATAAAAGTAACACTTTTATAATAATAAAAATAATCTTTTATGCATACTTCTATGCATAAATATCAAATATGATAAAAGTAACACTTTTATAATAAAAAAATCTTTTATGCATACTTCTATGCATGAAAATCAAATATGATAGAAGTAACACTTTTATAATAATAAAAATATACTTTTATGCATAAAAATCAAATATGATAAAAGTAACACTTTTATAATAAAAACATAATCTTTTATGCCTAAAAATCTATTTTGATGAAAGTAACACTTTCATAATAAAAGAAAATTATTCCTTTGTGCATAAAAATCTATTTTGATGAAAGTAACACTTTCATAATAAAAGAAAATTATTCCTTTGTGCATAAAAATCTATTTTGATGAAAGTAACACTTTTATAATAAAAGTAAATTATTTCTTTATGCATAAAAATCTATTTTGATGAAAGTAACACTTTCATAATAAAAGAAAATTATTCCTTTATGCATTAAAATCTATTTTGATGAAAGTAACACTTTCATAATAAAAGAAAATTATTTCTTTATGCATAAAAATAATAATAATCAATATGCATCTTCTTTTATCCTCATCTACATCTACATGCATACATCCACATCTACATCCATGCAGATCTACATCCCCATCCTCATTTACATCTATACATCCACATTCACATTCACATCTACAGCATACATCCATACATACACATCCACATTTACATCCATGCATCCACATCCACATCCTCATTCACATCCATACATCCACATTTATGCATCCACATCTACATGCATACATCCATACATACCCATCCACATTCACATCCATATTCTCACCCTATCACAACCTATATACATCTTATCCCATCACATACACTTCTTACCTCATCCCATATACATCCTATCACTTCTTAACTCATCTTATCACATCCTAACTCATCTCATATGTATCTTATCACATCTTATCACTTCCCATATCTTTTATGCATATCTCTATGCATGAAATTTAATTATGCTAAAAGTAACACTTTTATAATAAAATAATCATCTTTTATGCATACCTCTATGCATGAAATTCAATTATGCTAAAAGTAACACTTTTATAATAAAGTATTCATCTCTTATGCATACCTCTATGCATGAATTTCAATTATGCTAAAAGTAACTCTTTTATAATAAAATATTCATCTCTTATGCATACCTCTATGCATGAATTTCAATTATGCTAAAAGTAACACTTTTATAATAAAATATTCATCTCTTATGCATACCTCTATGCATGAAATCCAATTATACTAAAAGTAACACTTTTATAATAAAATATTCATCTCTTATGCATACCTCTATGCATGAAATCCAATTATGCTAAAAGTAACTCTTTTATAATAAAATATTCATCTCTTATGCATACCTCTATGCATGAAATTCAATTAAGCTAAAAGTAACTCTTTTATAATAAAATATTCATCTCTTATGCATACCTCTATGCATGAAATTCAATTATGCTAAAAGTAATTCTTTTATAATAAAATATTCATCTCTTATGCATACCTCTATGCATGAAATTTAATTATGCTAGAAGTAACTCTTTTATAATAGAATAAAGATGAATTTTCTTTTACTAATTTCTAAAAATTTCGCCATAACCTCCTTTGTATGGCTGACCATTTTTCAATTTTCTACGTCTTTAAAACTAATTAAAAGTACACCCATATTGAAATTATCCTAAAGTAAATATTTTTTTCACTTAATTGAGATAAATATTATAAAAATTTGACATTAATCACTTAACCATTCACCTAGGATAGAGAATGGTTGGTTTTGTTAGAGAAGAGAGGGGAATGCCTTTTGTAATGAGGCCTAACATTATAGAGAAGACATAGAGCATAAAAACCATTCAAAACCATAAAAATCCATAAAATAATTGAAAGAAAGAAGAATCACCAACTTACTAATGACTTTGATAGCTTTCCTTTGGCTTGATGGTTTGAGGGTTCAACTCTTGTTTGGACAAGAGTGGCCAGGTCAATCTTTGGAAGAGGAAAATGTCAAAAACTAATGAATTATTAACAAATTCATAGTTCTTGGCTTGGGTGGAGTAGAGTAACAATGCATTAAACATTGTTAATTTTTAACAAGGGGAGGCTTCTATTTATAAGAAAAATTGAGCTCCTAACCAAACAAACTAATTCTAGAATTTTCCAAATCAGTTTAGTTAAATTTGGACTAGATTTGGACCTAGTTTGGTTCCTTTTTTATTCGGTTTGGTTCCCTTTTGATTTGGTTTGGTTCAAGAGAGAGGAGAGATAAAAATATCACATTATTTTTGAGTTTAAAACTCATTCAAGCATGTGAAATATGCACCTCCTTTAATGGACTCCCCTTCCTTACATATGTGTCAAAATGGAATGATTATACCCAAAATATCTCATATTTTTAATATTGCTCATAGTTTTTTACTAATAAACCTTGTACCTTTTCAACTCTTCATCTTATGTGAGCATTTACTCAATTTTGGATACCCAAAATATCTCATATTTTTAATATTGCTCATAGTTTTTTACTAATAAACCTTGTACATTTTCAACTCTTCATCTTATGTGAGCATTTACTCATTTTTGGATACTCAATTTATCTCATTTTTTTGATATTACTCATAGTTTTTTACTAATAAACCTTGTACATTTTCAACTCTTCATCTTATGTGAGCATTTACTCATTTTTGGATACTTAATTTATCTCATTTTTTTGATATTACTCATAGTTTTTTACTAATAAACCTTGTACATATTCAACTCTTCATCTTATGTGAGCATTTACTCATTTTTGGGTATCTTCTTTTACAAATTGAATTTATCTCCTCCCTACACATGGATTGATGCTATTGGCCCATAGGAACCTTAATTGGACCATAATCCAAAGATTTCTGAAAATCTAGACCCTTAGGCTAAGGTCCTTTATACCCATTTCCTATTAATTTCAATTGCACATTGGAAAGTTCTTTCTGAATTTCTGTTTCAGGGGAACTTATTTTAATAATATGAGAAATTTTTCTATCTAAAAATATTCAAAATCTGAATATTCTCTCTCTAGAATATTTTCTCTCTCTAAGTTAAAACAGTTAGAAACAAGATCTTTTATATTTCTAAAGAGGGAATTGATTATAGGAGAAGACACTGGATATTTTGAGAGGCTAGGGAGGAATCTTACATTAAGATTAAGGTGGATTAAACCACACTAAGAACTCCATAACTAGAGAGAGAGAGAGAGAGAGAGAGAGAGAGAGAGAGAGATTGCACACTCAACACTATTCCCTTGTATTGCATATCACAATGAACCATACAATGATATAGGCTCTCTAGCCTTATCCCACTTTACATGTCATCATCCATGTGGCAACTCCTTTTCCACTCTTTCACACACCATGCAATATTACATGTGGCATTCCTATCTCACCACAATATCTTGCACCTCTAGGGTGCTTTCCCACATACACACAACACTACGATTACATCTCTCAACAGATGCAAAGGCAGGTTCTACTTCAGATCCTTTGTAGATCCACTATAAACCATATTTACAGATCTTTCTCTTGGAATGGAGGTGAAGGGATGTAGATATGCTATGTGCAATTATCTCCAGCATTAGTGACTTGGTGATGACCCTGATTCAGTATACTACTATATCTTCTAAAGCATTGCAAGTTCTAAGGAATCAGTATGAGATGAGAAATTAGACACAAGGATTCAAAGCCTTAAGAACCAGCTTGCAAATAGAGAAGTTCATATCATGGATAAGGAACCTGTAAGGTCAAATGATGATGGTGGGGATCACTAATACTAGTGAAGAACTACATGCATGTGCATCAAAGTGTTTCCCCTGAAGTATGATAGTTTGATGACCTCACTAAACACGCGGATATGCAACCCACCTCTTACTTTTGAGAAGTTTGAAACAATGCTAGTGGTGGAGGAGGAGATGTGTTTCAAAGCTAGAGATGCTAGTGACACGAAAATCTCCACAAATGTAAAGAAAGGCAAAGGGGAAGGGCTCCAACAATGCTAGTGGAGGAGGAGATGTGTTTCAAAGCTAGAGATGCTAGTGACATGAAAATCTCCACAAATGTAAAGAAAGGCAAAGGGGAAGGGCTCCAATAACCCTAATGCTTCTGAAAAGAAGAAGAATTCTAAGGCAAAGTAACAAATGCAAAGAAAGGCAAGCAAAATGGCTCCAATAACCTTAATGTATTTGAAAAGCAAAGGAAATCTAAGGCAAAGTATTTCTACCTAACGACAAGCCTAGTCATGTGGTCAAAGTATATAGGTCGATGGTTCACAGATCATCTCGATAGTGGAACATCTTGATATATGACCAATCGAATTGGCTCGTATACCTCTGTTAAAAGGTCTCGTATATACCTCTGTCACAAGGGCTCGCATAACTCTGTCAAAAGGAATAAATAGTGGAGCATCTCCACATATGACCAGTCAAAAGACTCGTATACCTCTATCAAAAGGGCTCGTATACCTCTGTCAAGCCTTTAGGGGAGTCCATCCTAGTAGCAATTAAGAACGATGCCAAGTGCCTATCCATGGGTTCAGGTAGTACCATCGTGATATATGACCAATCAAAAGGGCTAATATACCTCCCTCAAGCGTGTGGGGGATTTCATCTTGGTTGCAATTGAGAACGATGCCAAACACCTAGCCATGGATTCAGGTAGTACCGTTTCTTTTATTTCTAGCAATGGTGATACTAAGAAGTCCACCAATGTCCTTTATGTGTGAGACATCAAGAGGAATATGCTATCTTTTGGCCTTAGAGGTTACTATGACTTGAAGGTTCTCTTTGATAAGGGTGGTGAAGTCTCATCATAGATGATGCCAACATCAATGTTGTTGGGGAAAGGAATCTGGCCTAACAACTTGTATAAACTATCAACTTTTATAACCTCAGCCGATGACAGCACAAGAAAGCTATGGCATGAGAGATTTGGGTACCGGAGCGTTGTAGTCCTAACAGAAATGCAAAGGTCTAGGGTTCATCTACTAGCATTTTAGAGATGTCAGATGTGTGTTAAGCTTGTAAAATGAGCAAGCGGCATCGGCATCATTTCCATAGGAGAATCATGCATTAGGAGAAATGTAGGCTCATTTTTTGGCCTTTTAGTTTTAGAGAGAGAGTGGCGCTCAACCAATGAGGAAAAGGCTTCCATAAACGGAGAAGTTCAGCATTTTCCTACTGACCTTAAAATAAGAATTTAAGAGATTACAATAAAATAATACTCAAAATGTATCTTAAATTAATAATAACTCAACTTAAAATATAAACACTCAACTTAAAATAATACTAAGGATATAATCATGAATCTTCGCATGGATAACCTTTAAAGCTGAAAAGATAGTGGCAGTTATATTAATGATAGACAATCTCTAAGTTTCCCCCAAATCTAGCTCTAATCTTCTTTGTCTCCAAGATAGTGGCACTTTTTTTTCTAAGTTTACCCCAAATTTAGCTCTCATATTCTTCATCTCTTTCTCTTCAATTGCACGAAATGGCAATCTCTAAGAAGCCTCGTACTAGCACTTTAGCTGTTACTATATTCAACATTTATAAAATGAACAATGGGACGTGGATACCATCTACAATTACAATCGAGAGCTGGGTACTTTTACAGAGGAGGAAGAGGAAGAGGAAGAGGAGAAATGTTCCATTAATAAAGATTTGGAGTCTGATCCCGAGAATACGTCCTTAGTAATGGAGATATATTTGCAAGGGAAATTGCTTACAATGCTGAACACACTAACTAAAACATATTTTTCTCCAATTAGAGAAGACCTTACATATGAGGACATCGAACAATTGCCAAAAGATTATGCATTTACAATGGATAATAGAAAGGTAAACCATTTAATATTTACATTCACTGTTTAGTATGTTGTATAAAACATTTTGTAAGATACCATTAATACCATTTTTTTACAGGTACCAAGACGACAAGAGAAAATGACTTTCTCCAAAGACTTTGTCTCTCATACTATTCACTTGATTAGTCATTGAATGATGATAATCAAATCATTGTAACTCCAAAAGCAATTTGATATATGAAAGATTTTTCTTCTTATAAAACAGTGTTAAGTCTCTTACAAAATTAATGCTCATGTTATAACTGTAATAAATTATTTAAGGTTGGGATGGATGCTATTGTGATGATGAGGATGTGGCATTAGGTGGTGGATAGTGAGATGCTTGATGATGACGAGAAGAATATTGTGAGGAATGGTGGGCGAGGTGTAGATTGTGTCTGTGTGATCGAAAATGTGAATGTGATTATGGTGGCCTTTGATGAAGGCTCTCTTGTGCTCTTTCCATATCTACGCACAATATTTTTTATACTTCCCTCTAGGCCTCTATCTCAACCTCTCTTCTATATGCTACCCATTCCTCCACCTCTCATGTTAACATGTCATATTCTCGAGAACTTGTTGGTGCGCAGTTCACAGCTTCCCTTTGGTACTGTAACTCTCGTTGAAGCTCTTTCTCTTCGGCTTCCCTTTTAAATTCATCTGCCCATTTGATCTCTTCCTCTGCACGGTCATGGACAACAACAATATTATTTTGTACAACTGAAGTCCTAAATTATTTTACATCAACATATTATAATTGTTCAAATGAAGTTCCTGTACACAAAGGGAATTTTTTTTGTCAGAAACCTCATAGCTACGTTAGATGATGGAGATGTATGTTATAAACATCACTTACATTAGGAATATGAAAAGCCTTTTTAACAAAAGAAATGCATTCAAGCACGTCCTCCATTCACAATTACTGATATTGCCAGGCTAGACTGGCACCCTTATCCTTTGATTTTTCATATTTTGAACAAGATTTGGCTCCAATAGTAGATGTTCCAATACACACAAACTTTCGAGCACATCTGAGGTGTCAAAAAAACAAGCATTAGTTTATCCTACTTAAATATATATACATGTGGAAGAGGGAAATGTCAATAGAACTTACTCTCTAATGCAACCAATATCCTTGAACAGAGTTTACAAAATAACATGTATTTTGGGTAATATCATAAAGAAGAAAAATTCAATGGTTGCTGGAAAAAAAAACAAGACATGTGTTATAAAAAAACACATACAAATTACCTAATATATGTCAACACAAGACTCACTCTTTGATTGTGAGATCTTGGTCTCCACCGCGCAATGGATTCGGGGTGCTAGCAGCGGAAGTAGCACATCGTGCGCGGGTAGGGGTCTCACACTCGGGGCCTCGCCCACGGATATCCGGACAAGAGACTAATCCGTCGGTTTGTCCAAAACCGAAACCGAAAAAACTTCCTTTACCCGGAAAGCACGGGCGATTCCACTAGGATAACTCTTTACTCTAACGTAGTCAAGATCATTACTGATCAAACTGATCCGACTGCACCTCTAACGGTACTTGGTCAGATCAAGGAAAAAACTTGCACTTGGATCATTGGGATCAACGCTTTTTTCCCCCCATGAAGAGGCACAGCCGTTGATTCCTATCCATAGAACAATTACTATCCGAGATTTACTTCATCTATCGTAATAATAGAAATTAAATCTCGATTTACGGATCCATCAGTCCAGCCTAACCCCATCCAGTCCCATGGGTTAGCCAACCGCCCAACCACTATAGTGATGGGATCCAATTAAGAATTTGGTTAGGTTTTGTCCCGGGTACCAAGGAAAAGAGTTCAAAGGCCCCCTAGCCGGAAGTTCATGCAAACATAAAACTAGTCACACCACTTACACACCCAATATGAAATTGCCTTTTTCTTAGCATCAGCTAACTTTAAAACAATCCTTTAATGAAATCATTATATCACTGATGACAATCCTCATAGTCTCTGGTTGAATCCTTATTTCCAGTCATTCATTCATCGGTATACTTATGGCATCATTGGCAACCAGAACGCTCACCACCTGTTCACTCAGGGGCCTTTTCCATAGTTCCTAGCTCATAGTAACCGGCAATATATTCATATAATAGAATGGAATCTCTGTGGAAGATCAGCAAGATCATCCCACAGATCCATATAAAAGAGCCATGGACTCATCCGTTGAGAACCAGCAAGGTCAATCAACCAGATCCATGCCCGGTTTCAGAAAACAATTCTTATTCTTTATTCCAATATCTTCCACAACGCACGTGTGGGTATCTTCGGCGACCCAGAGCCCGAGCATCGTATGGTCAGCACCCTCTAGGATCCTTCGCAGGTGACCTAGTGCTTCACTCATAGGCCGCTTCCTTGGTCCCTCATCCACCATACCGGAAGCTCACCATTTAAATCGAACCGAGGCTGGTCAAGACCTCGGTCGACCTTGCTACGCGAGACGTCCTCCATTGACTCTCCATCAGCAGTTGCAACTTTAACAGTTAGGTCTTCATGACCTTAATCCACAAGACGGTCAAAATGCTTCCCCAGCATTCTTGACATAAAACAGTCATTTACAAACAGTCACAAAATACAGTTTCTAAATCGATCTCTCGTCTTTCCACATTATCCCTCCTTAGTCCACATTATCCCTCCTTAGTCCACATTACTTATTCCACATTCCATTCAATGTGTACTCATTCTCATCCATTTCCTCATATCGACGACACATTAATTCATATACACATTCACATTCACATCCATACATGCACATCTACATGCATACATCCATTTTTACATCCTCATTTATACATCCACATCCCATATCCACATTCATACATACACATCCATATCCACATCCATACATCCACATCCACATCCACATTCACATCCATACATCCACATTTACATGCTTACCTCCATTTTCACATCCTCATTTATACATCCACATCCCATATCCACATTCATACATACACATCCATATCCACATCCATACATCCACATCCACATGCATACATCCACTATCACGTCCTCATTCATACATCCACATCCACATACATACATACATCCATATCCACATTCCCATTCACATCTATACATCCACATCCAAATCCACATACATATATACATCCACATCCACATTCCACATTCACATCTATACATTCACATCTACATTCACATCCACATTCCCATTCACATCTATACATCCACATCTACATACATACATACATACATCCACATCCACATTCACATTCCACATTCACATTCCACATTCCACATTCACATCTATACATCCACATTCACATACATCCACATCCACCTTCCCATTCACATTTATACATCCACATCTACATCCACATTCACATCTATGCATATACATCTTCATGCATACATCCATTTTCACATTCATACATCCCCATTCATATAGCCCCATATGCCTTCACATCTAATCTTTTACATCACATCCATTCTCGCCCTATCACAACCCATATACATCTTATCCTATCACATACACTTCTTACCTCATCCCATACACATCTTATCACATCTTAATTTATCTTATCACCTCCTAACTTATTTCATAAGCATCTTATCACCTCTTATCACATCTTATACACCTCTTATCACATCCTATTACATCTCATATCTATTTATAGAATACAAGAGAATTCTTATATTTGATATAAGATTTCTTTACACATTTATTTATGCATAAATTTTATTTAAGGAGATTAATACTTTCGAAGTAAAAATCAATCTTTTATGCATCTTCCTATGCATAAATTCATTTTAAATGAAAATGACACTTTTGAATTAAATTTCAATCTTTTATGCATTTTCCTATGCATAAATTCAATTTAGATGAGTATGACACTTTTAAATTTAAAATCAATCTTTTATGCATCTTCTTATGCATAAATTCAATTTGGTAGGAATTACACTTTTAGAATAAAAGAATTTCTCTTATGCATCTAAGTTATGCATAAAATCCATTTATGATGAAAATCACACTTTTAGTATAAAAAGAATATCTTTTATGCATACCTCTATGCATGAAATCCAATATGATAAAAGTAACACTTTTACAATAAAATAATCAACTTTTATGCATACCTCTATGCATGAAATCCAAATATGATAAAAGTAACACTTTTATAATAAAATAATCAACTTTTATGCATACCTCTATGCATGAAATCCAAATATGATAAAAGTAACACTTTTATAATAAAATAATCAACTTTTATGCATACCTCTATGCATGAAATCCAAATATGATAAAAGTAACACTTTTATAATAAAATAATCAACTTTTATGCATACCTCTATGCATGAAATCCAATTATGATAAAAGTAACACTTTTACAATAAAATAATCATCTTTTATGCATACTTCTATGCATGAAATCCAATTATGCTAAAAGTAACACTTTTACATTAAAATAATAATCTTTTATGCATACCTCTATGCATGAAATCTAATTATGATAAAAGTAACACTTTTATGTTAAAATAATAGTCTTTTATGCATACTTCTATGCATGAAATCCAATTATGCTAAAAGTAACACTTTTACATTAAAATAATAATCTTTCATGCATACCTCTATGCATGAAATCTAATTATGATAAAAGTAACACTTTTATGTTAAAATAATAGTCTTTTATGCATACTTTTATGCATGAAAATCAATTATGTATAATATAAAAATCAATTTCTCTATGATTACAATGAATATCTTTCAATTAATCTAGGATGATAATTCCTAGAATATGGTAGGAAGTCCTCTTTTCATGCTTTGAATGAAATTATTTTATGCGTAATTTTTATAAAAATTTTGCCATAGCTCCGCTGCTATGACTGATAAATCTCAAATTTTCTAAGGGATAAAGCTTATCATTAAGGAAATAAATAGAATGATCCCTAATTGGATCATTAATCCATAATGGATTGAATCATCAATATTCATGAAATATATAAACTAAAAGCATAGAAAAAAGCCATTAATTTGGCCTCAAGCATAGATTAATCTTGGATTAAGGAAAAGCTTTATGAAAAGCTTCATTTAGATTGAGAATGAGTCATGAGTATGACCATTTCTTGAGTGAGAGAGAGAAATTACATAAAAACCATTAGAATTAAGCATAAATGGAAATTTATGTAATTCGTAACTATCATTAATCAATTAACTTCAATAGCATTCATCAAATTATGTAACTCTTCACTACCATTCATCAATTAACTTCAATAGCATTCAAAAACCATTCCAATTAAGCTTCTCAAGCTTAAGAGGGGTTGAGAAGAGAGAAACATTGAGAAATTATAAAAAATGATCAAAATTCACTAATTACCTTACAAATTTCTTGATTCTTTGTTCACGGTAGAGGCCCCCAACCAATCAATTGGTTAAGTATGTTGATGGAGCCACCAATGGGGATTGAAGAAAGAGGGAAGCTCCAAAAACTAGTGAATTATTAATGAATTCACAGTTCTTGGCTTAGGTGGAGTAGAGTAACGATGCATAAATACTATCTATTTTTCAACAAGGGAGAGGCTTCTATTTATAGGAAAAATTGAGCTCCTAACCAAACAAACTGATTCTAGAATTTTCTAAATCAGTTTGGTCAATATTTGACCATTTTTAGGTCAGTTAAGCTAACTTTTTGGAACTAGACTTGAATGAGGCGAGAGGAGAGATGAAATATCTCAAATTTTATGAGTTTAAAACTCATTCAAGCATGTGAAATATGCACATCCTTTAAAGAACTCCCCTTCCTTACATATGTGTCAAAATGGAATCATTATACCCAAAATATCTCATATTTTTAATATTGCTCATAGTTTTTTACTAATAAACCTTGTACATTTTCAACTCTTCATCTTATGTGAAATATTCACCTTCTTTAAAGAACTCCCCTTCCTTATATAAGTGTCAAAATGGAATCATTATACCCAAAATATCTCATATTTTTAATATTGCTCATAGTTTTTTACTAATAAACCTTGTACATTTTCAACTCTTCATCTTATGTGAGCATTTACTCATTTTTGGGTATCTTCTTTTACAAATTGGATTTATCTCCTCCCTACACATGGATTGATGCTATTGGCCCATAGGAACCTTAATTGGACCATAATCCAAAAATTTCTGAAAATCTAGACCCTTAGGCTAAGGTCCTTTATACCCATTTCCAATTAATTCCAATTGCACATTGGAAAGTTCTTTTTGAATTTCTATTTCAGGGGAACTTATTTTAATAAGATGAGATAATTTTCTATCCAAAAATATTAAAAATCTGAATATTCTCTCTCTAGAATATTTTCTCTCTCTAGGTTAAAACAGTTAGAAACAAGTCTTTTATATTTCTGAAGAGGGATTGATTACAGGGGAAGATGCTGGACATTTTGAGAGGCTGGGGAGGAATCTTACATTGATAATCCATGACAATTATTCTTGCTAGATCAAGGTTGATAGTTTGGAACCAACCCATTAGATCCAAAAAATGATGTCTCGTTATTTTGCAAGTGGGCAAGTGGGCAGATATGAGGGGATCAATGACATAGGTACAATTTTGTACCTCTTCTGGTAGAAGTGATAAAACATACCTAAAGGCAACAATGAATAAATGTGTTCTACTCTCAAAGCAAACAAGATGGACGCCTCAAGGAGGAATGCATAGTACCACCAACATGTACCATTTGTAACATGTATAATCATAGTACATGGAATTGCAGGTATAACATGAAAAATAGAGCTCCCATGGTGAACATCATGAAAGGAGCAGAAAAAAGACGCCTAGGAATGGGAAGGTATGGGAGCAAAGGCCGTTGAAGTTACTTAGGAAGAAGAAGCCACGAGAACATGCCGGAGGTTCCACCACCTTCATAAGCTACTATTGTCAACAGCCTAAGCACACCATGAGTGTTGGTTGACCTAACAAATCCCATAGCTCGAGGGTCATGATATTGTGTTCTCGTTTTAGATAAAGCTGTGCTTGAGCTGTGGTGATTTCATTTGAAATTTCCAATCCAACCAAAATCCTAGGGATCTTTTCAGTAAGATATGTTGGAAATTTCGGCTCCTGCAAGGTTTCTTTCTCCCGTAATAGCAATTGTACATTGCATGCAAGAGTGTTCAAGGTGCTTGTTTACATGGATTCAACTAGTGAATACAATGATTCACTCATCCAAGGTCCGCCAAGGATAACATCATACTCAAGGGAATCTAGGGTGACATGAAATGTAAATTCCATATTGCCATTGATTGTTTGAGTAGTGTATCTAAGGTAGCCTAGAACTTCAATGTTTTATTCATTAGTTCTTTTTGCAAGACTATTGCTTGTCGAGGTGAGTTTAGGTTGTCCCCATGACACCCAAGTGTCTATTGTCATGATGTTATGACTTGCTCAAGGGCTAATCAATGCGCGCTTGCGATGAACATCATTGCATGTAGGGAAATCCAACCATACCATGATAGAGTCTTCTAAAGGAACCATGGGTGTTTCGGTTATTGTTTCAGCTTTAGATCTTGTGTCTGTTTCATATTCCCATTCACTTTCATCCTCTGTTTGGGTCTCAGACAATTCTGACAATTCTTAATGAGGGCTGTTTAGAAACTTGCGAATCCTCACATTCCTAATTTATGTAGTTCGTTATGTCCTTGTATAACTCAGGTAGAGCCATGAAAGGTGCAAGTGTTGATGTGATTTTGGCTTTATCCATCAGAGAAGAGCATTGAGGTTTTGAGAGATTATTTTAATCTTGTAAGGGAATTATCGAATTCCTTACGTGCTTTCTCAAGCCTATAGTTCGTATAGTCTGTGTCAATTGACTCTTCTATAGAGAGTATGTCTTCCTCTCTTGAAAGGGAAAGCGGTACTCCTCTAGACTTTGTATCTTGGTTGCTGTTTTAGTTTTGGCATTATGAGGCTCAATAACAACCGGTGACCCTATAAGACATTCAACCATGCTAAGCATGTTTTTTTGCGTTCTGCATATGTCATGTGATCATTATTATCCATTTAGGGTGGTTGGGTGGGTTCTAGTTTCTTGATTGGTCTCTATGTGGTGCACTGAGCGAAGAGGAAGAACTTGTTTCATCTTCACTTAGTGATGTACTAGAACTTGTTTTATTCTTTGACTTTCTTTGGTTTGTCAGTTTTTCATTATGTTTACCCATGCGATGAGATCGAATTTTCTTTTGGGTTTTTGTATCCTGTGTCGTATCCTGTGTCGCACATATGGGTGTTGAAGTTTGTGTGATAGTCATTGATGTCGATGCTTCTACATCATGTATAGCTTTTGGCTCTGTTGTGTTTATGTCCCCTTTTGGGTTTATGTCCTCTACAGACTCCTTTTCCCTGTCTTTTACTTCGACCTTGGTTTCGATAGTTTTTTGTCCCTTGTTTTTCTTGGGTTTAGAAGGTTTTGTTTTCTCTTTTGGGTTCTATTTTAAAGCATGTTCTTCTACCCATGTTGAGGTATGGTACATCCTGAAAAAGGATTACCTTTACACAAGACTTGAACATGCCATGTTTGGGGTACTTTGAACATACAATGTATATTGAAACTAACCCCCTCACTTGCAAGTTTTTTGTGGTTGAGTATGTGTTGAAAGAAGATTTGATCTTGGGGCATAAATGGACTGCTGCTCTGCCTAAGCACCACTATGCTTTGCTAGCGATAGAGTCATCATGATGATGGTCAACGACAAGAAGTTGACAATACCATACTGTGAGGAAGAGGATCCAACTTTAATGGATATCTATGATGCTGAACGCAAAAGGATACAAGCCTCTTCCACAAAAGCCCCTCTACACAATGACCTACCATCTGTATCAACAACCAACTCTGATAAAGCCTCTACTCCATCAACCCCATCCTCACCTACGAAGTTTGATGACAAGACCTTGGCAATCGACATCTATTCCTGAAGAAATTCCCATAGCCAAACCATCTATCTCTAATAGGGAACTCAAAAGGAAAGGCCTTGGATCCTATACATCTTCATCGACAAACCTCATCAAAGGAGACAACCACATGCTCAAAGGCTTTGTCATCGATAGCCACTCAACAAGAGACTCTAACCTCATCATCATATCAACAATGCCAATGAGTCTCAAACCTACGGTCTCAGTGCCCACAACCAAAGTCAAGGAGGGCCCCAAACCTTCCACATCACCCCAAAAGAAAACTCCACCATGACAACCACAATCAAGATATCTTAATAGTATCAAAATGTGGGCGAAAAAGCAGCTACTTGTAGCTCAAGGCTACTATGGTGCCAATCAAAATTGGGTGCCTCGATAGTCAAAACCTCTTTCTCAACGTAGAACTCGAAAGCCAAGGAAGAGGAAAAGTACTGCACAACACCGTCCACAAAAGCCTATGCGAGTTCCTCAAAGAACTCCACCAATGCAACAAGTGTGGGTACCAAAAACATTGCTGCAAGCACAAGGGTACTACCAAAGAAATACCAAAGCTTGGGTCCCCAAGAGCATCACAAAGTCCCCTAAGCTCGCATAAAGAAGGAAGCCTCAACACCAAGCACATCGGCAACCAAATTACAGTGTTCATCAAAGATGGGTGCCTGTGCATGTACTTCAACAACAAGGATACTATGATGGTAATTCCATCATATGGTTGCCAAAATCGAGCAATGTGAAGAAAACCTCACCACCACTGACTTCAACCCAACAAATTCACATTTAGTTCAACAAGAATGGAGGCCCAAGAAACAGCAAGCGAATCCCTCAACCACTCTCGTGCATCCAGCACCAACACACAAGAGCTTGTTTGTTCAAGCAAACAATCAGCAGTCTTCCCTACTGCCTCGACATCATTTCAGCAACAAATTCAAGATCAAATCCAAGGCTACTTAAGAGCACATCAAGAACAAAATAGCAATGCTCTTGTCACCCCTCTGGAAATGATAAATGATCCATCCTAAAAGCAAGTGCAAACATAGTTGTAAAGTCACGGCCCATGTCAGTCTCTACTCTTTCACGTCTGTAATTTCACGTCATGACTGTCACGTCTGCACATTCACGTCTGCTATTTCATAACATGACTTTCACGTCTGCTATTTCATAACATGACTTTCACGTCTGCTCTTTCACGTCATGACATTCACGTCTAGTCTTTCATGCCTCAGTGTTCCACATCTTAGCAGTTCACGTGAAAAAAAAATTTTGAGGTCAAAATTTGCAAGTTCAAGGAGTTCCATCTCAAAGCTTAAGAACCTGCACTTTCACAATTTAAGTCTCATCATGGATTAAGCCATATCACACAATAGCCACTATATATTTGTTAAGCTTATTGCTTACTATTCTTTTGGCTAAATTAATGTAGCAGCTGCTCCATGGTGAGTACGAATCCATACTCATGCACTGGAGAATATTTGCACTAATGCCTCACCATCAACAACTTCTAGGTACATCTCTGGATGGGGGGGGCATGGTGGATGAAAGCCTGGTCAATTGGTACAACCCATCGCCCAGAATTTTCCTTCAAATTATAAACCTCTCCAAAAGACGCCACAATCTTCACGACTCAATGATTTTGCATCCCTAGTGAAGATCTCTATATTAGCCTCATAAGCCAACGTAATTCTTTCAATCCTCACCAACAAGTGACTACTTCAACACAGAGCAATTTAATAAGAGTCTATATGACTCAATTCTTGGACTTCATATAAATCTGCTTCTGAGAGCACTTAAATATACATAAAAACATAGAAAGCACGTGGGCAGAAGATAATAGGATCAGGTCCTACTCAACAACGTTTGACAAGAATCCTGCCACACAAAGGGACATCATCACAAGCCAATTACTTCAAATGATGAATGTCGCTTCAATGAATCGAATGAGGAACTGAGAATCACCATCTCGTTCTGATGATTAAGTCTACGTTCCTCCGGATCCTTCTCTCTCTTCTCTCCCATTATTAACATCTCTTAGTGTCTCCACTAACAAAAATCACATGTAACGTTGCCAAAGATTGCCAAAAATAAAGTGAGCCAAAAAAAAAGCGGCTCACATAAATATAAATATGCAAATTCGCAAAAACCCCCCACCCCGTTAGGAATTCCCAATACGCCACTAACCTCTTCATTCATTAACTAGCTTTTCTTATTCCTTCCAGAGGAACATAGACCATTAAACGTCATTCAACATCAAAGCCATCGACAAAGCTTGTTCATTCTCCCCACACAAAAGACTTCAACACAATCACGAGGACACGATCGTCATTATTTAGGAAGGGGGGAATGTTAATCCAATTCTAAGATTAACAAGAGCTACCGCCATTATCTTACATCAAGGAGTCATAGTAGATACACCAAAGGGTCATACATTCAAGATATCAAGCAATAGTGTCCAAAGCTATAACTCGGACGGACGCCCGTAATGGTGTGACGGAGTATTTATGGCGATATCCGCTTCAAGAGCGTGTGGTAGCAAGTTAGGATGAAGTCCTTCGTGGTGTACTTCATGGATATATTATGAGAGTAGTCATTGTAATAGCATAAGGCCTCTTATGAGCCTAAAGTGCCCGACCGGTCATAGTTTAAGTGAGTGTGAACACTTATGGCCATATATATAAGTAAATATCTCTCATAATACAGCACACTCTCCCATTGTGCAATTGAGTCTTGCTCTTGCTAATCTCTCTCCCTAATGCATGCTAGTGAGTGTGTGTGAGTGAAGTGAGGTGAGAGGAGGGACGAGGACCCGTAGTGCAACACGGCGGTGTGAACGCTCATGGGAGACGCGGTGGAATTGCTTCTCAAGGAGTTGTAGAGCTTGGAGTCCTCGAGGGTTACAAGCTCGGCCATTGGAAAGATCCTCACGACAGTTGCGGTTCACTAGGTAATCTCTTTTTGGATGTGTTTTAAGGAGGGTTAGGGTGAGCCATAACATGTGGGCAAGCTTCGTGGGATGGATGCTAGTTCTGTTTTCTGAGGTGTTGCCACTGTGCGTTTAACAATGTTGTCCTTTCCTTCCATTAGATATTGCATTTACTTGCACAGATCCAGGATCGTCGTAGAATCATTTCTTCTCCCTTGGAACCTGCAAGCATGACAAACACCTTCCTGACCAAGGAATTATTTTTTATGGAAATATTAACATTTAAAAATCCCTCGGCTTTTGTGGTTATCAAGTGAACACTACGTACTTGCGCATCAGTGGGTTTAAGGTGTGGTCTATCTAATGCTACCCAGGTTTCATATGAGATCAATTGACCCCGTCATATCTATTAATGCAATGCTTGTTGCATGGCCTTTAGCTGTAGTAAGTCCAACCTGGAGCTGTGCTGGCTCAATGTTTAGTTCCTCTTCGTGCAAGAGAGTCACAGAAGCCATGTTGACATGTATCAGTCGATTGTGCAATAATTGTTTGGCTTTGGTCTCCCTAGCCTTAGCTTCTTCTTGAGCCTGCTGGATTTTTTCCTTTGTAAGCTGTTTCTGTTATTTTAAGAGATATTCTTGCAAGAGCATCTCTTGGGTCAGTGGCCCAAAATAGTTTTTTAATTTACTTCCATTGACATAACCCTCCATCTAGATGCCGTCAAAACTGTCTTAATTCGAAACAGACCCCTGAGGTGTGATCTCCGATACTCGGAATGGTCCCAGGCCTCGGTATCTGAGTTTCTTTTTTTTGGTACTTCCGACACCATACATAAGGACAAGGTCCCCCATTTCCAATTCTTTTTGCTTAAGGTTTTTGTCAAACCAATGTTTCTTGCGTAGTTTTTCGACCATGAGTCCATGTGATGCTATCATCCTAGTCTCATCAAGCTTCTCTAAGTCAATTAGCCTTTCAGATAATGCATTCTCCGTTAGACGCTCTTGTAAGGCAATCCTTAAGCTTGGGACTAGGTACTCCATGGGCATAACTGCTTCAACACCATAAGCTAGATGGAAGGGAGTATATCGTATCGCTACCTTATATGATGTTCGATACGTCCATAGGGTTGATGTTAGCTTATGTTCCCAGTCTGTTCGACTTGCTTCCAAGATTTTTGTCAAGATAGTACACAAAATTTTGTTTGTACTCTCTGCTTGACCATTGGCCTCTGTGGATAATAAGGTGATGATTTTCGATGGACCACTAAGAATCCCGCAAGTAAATGATCAATCACCTCATTAATAAAATGTGAGCCGTAATCACTAACTAATTCTAATGGGCAGCCGAACCTCGAGATAATTTGCTCGTATAAAAATTTTGCTGTTGTTTGTGCATGAGCTCTGGCTTCTGCCCATTTTGTGAAATAGTCCATGGCCACGATCACGTATCGGGCTTGGGATGGATGTGCCGCTGGACTAATAGGTCCCAAAAAATCTATCCCCCATTTCTTGAATGGTTGTTTTACAATAATAGAGGTGAGCGACACCTTGTCCTTTTGTTGTGAAATAGCAAAACGTTGACATTCTTTACATCTTTTGACAAATTCTATGGCATCTCCGAATAATGTAGGCCACCATAGTCCTACTTGAAGCACTTTTCGAGCTGTGATTTCTCTAGCAAAATGCTTGCCTGCTATCCCTAAATGAGCCTCTTCTAATATGGTGAGACGAACTCATCTTCTCTAATGCATCTTGTGAGCACATTATCTTTTCCTAGTTTATATAGTTCTCCTGCAATCAATTGATAAGGTGCAGCAAGCTTAATAAGCCATCGCATTTTATCTCTGTTCAAAGTTATTTCCTTGTGGGAAACCATAAGCTAGATAATCTGATATTTCCTCACTCCATTCAGGTACCATGTCCAACTTGAACAAACAAGCATCAGGGACATCATCATCAACACCAGTTTGCTAGTTCCCCATTTGGAATTCTTGACATGTGATTGGCTAACACATGCTATGTTCCCTTTCTTACCGCACCGTGACTGTAAAGTCGAATTCCAACAATAATAGCAACCATTGTGTGATTCTCCCCTCGCCGTGGCACAAGGTTTGTTCACTAGGTATAATAAGGCTTGATGGTCCACGAAAAATACGAGTTTGTTGGCCAAGAGGTAATGTCAATATTTCTTGACGGTGTAAACCATGGCCAAAAATCCTTCCCTCTCTATGGTGGTGTAGTTCACCTCTGCATCATTTAGCTGACGACTAGTGAAGCAGACTGGATAGTCCAATTTGAACTCACCAGGATGGGCTAGTACGCAACCAATAGCAAAATTTGATACATCAATATGCGTATGAAATATGAGATCCCAATCGGGGGGTCGTAGAATTGGCGCGCTAGCCAATGCTTGCTTTAGTTAATCATATGCTTCCTAGCATTCCTCAGTCCATTCAAAGACAATGAGGAGCTTGTACAAGGGTCTGGCTATTTCAGCACATAGAAAATTATGAAGCGACGATAATACCCCACATGGCCCATAAATCTTTGCACACCCTTGTAGTTAGTAGGTGGTGGTAGCTCCAATATCAGCTTGACCTTGCTATCATCTAGTGGATATACCATTCTTTGAAACAATGTGTCCCAATATCACACCATTCTTGACCCAAAACTGACACTTCAAAGGGTTCAGGGATATACGATAAAATCGACATCGCTCGAACACTTTTCTCAAGTAGGCTAGATGGTCTGCCCATCGAGAGTGTGCACACAGATCTTCAATGAATACCTCCAACCACTTTTGTAAGTAGTCCTTGAAGGCTCTGCACATCAACCATTGAAAGGTTGCTGGGGCGTTGGTGAGGCCTAACGGCATAACCTTGTATGCAAATGTCCCCCACATTGTATTGAAAGCTATTGTGTGCTAGTCCTCTAGTGCTATGGACACCTGATTGTAACCGAAGAATCCATCCAAGAAGTTGTAAGCTTCTTTTCCAGCCACTTTTTCCAAAACATGTTCCGTATAGTGGATAATGGTCTTTCCTAGTGGCTACGTTGACTTTTTAAGATCAACACATACCCTAAGTTTTCCATTCTTTTTTGGCACTATCACGATTGGTGACAACCAATCCATATGTTCGATTTCATAGATGAAATCCGCAGCAATGAGCTTGTCTATTTCCTCCTTTACAATTGCCACATACTTAGGATTCATCTGGTATGGTTTCTTCCTGGTTAGTCTCGACCCTTCCATGATTGGAATCATATGCTGTACTACCTCAGGTCTCTTTGTAATTCCACGTGAAACAATACTTAAATTCCTTCAGGAGAGCGATGATCTCATCTTCTTCAGCCAAAGTCAAGTCCTTAGCAATGTATACGGGTCGAGCTTCCTCCCCTAGTCCCACAATATCCACTTCCTTGACTTTTGCTGCTGCTGCCAGGCCATTGTATGATGTGGACAGCCCATCCTCCTTCACCCTTGTTGCTGTCAATCTAACCACTTTTTGTTTGCCACAACAGTATAGGTTTTGAAGTGGTCGAGTGCTGAGAGCAAGTTTGGTTTGTCCTCATTTTCACTTTTGGTTTTAGCCATGATCTTTCTAGCCTCACGTTCTGCTTCTGCCAAGGCTTTATTGCATTTTCGATGCCCAACTTTTGTAAGCTTGGGTGTTTCTAGCTCTTGAAGGACGACTTTCTCCTTGTGTCTTCCCTCTAGCGATATCTTACTCAACTCTCATCCCAATCCTTGGAGAACTCATCGTGCACCTTAGTGGCCTTAAGGTATCTTAGCCACTGGGCATCTGTGGGTTTTCTTCGTAATAGGGCATTTCATCGGGCTATATACCATTTCTCTTTTCACCACCGTCTGAGGCGTTGAGCACTGGTACAGACTTGTGCTATGATCTCTTTTGAACTCGATGTCTCCTCTTATGATGCTTCATCAATGGTCTGCCAATTAACCATACAAATAGAGGTCATGGGGACGGTTCTAGATTCCACATACTGGGTCCCCTTGGGTTGCATCACATCTATGGTTGCCAACACGCCACTTTTCAGGAGGAGGAGGAAGTGATGCATACATTTCCATTTCCTCTTCAACCTTGGGATCTCGCACACCAAGGGGAGCTGGCATATTTGTACAAAGGTGGTCCGTTCCATTGTGATCGAATCATTACCGAACAATTACCCTTCCATGGGGTGTGCTTTCCATGTTCTCAAATCAATGTTTAAGATTTGTGAATCCCTACGTATATACATGTGATCTAAGGCCCAATCATACACCAATTTGGATTCCGTCATGAAGGGTCTCCACAATATTATGTCATATGAATCAGGTTGGCACAGGAAGTCCATGATCACAAATGTATGATGGTAGCGAAACGTAAAGAGTTTGAATTTAACATTCTCCAGAAGTCCAATGGGCCTCGAAGATGTTCCGTCCGCCATTTTAGATCAAGTTTCCCCCACTTTTCCCAGCAACATTTTGTGATGATGCTAACCCCCGCCCCACCATCCAACCAAGATAGCCAGTGCCTGGTACTACCCATTATGATAAATCGGAATTGTAGCATTTGTGTCGTCGATTTTGTAGTAGCGTCCCAGTTGATTAACTGGTATCTTAATGACTCGGGTTTTCCTTGTGTGTCTCAAGGTTCTTTCTGCTGCCAGAGGTGGAAAAGTCTCATCTATAGTATCAGCTAGCTTTAGTCCGCCTTCTACCCATTCTTTTACGTATGTCCATAGGGTTGGTGAATTGCGTAACAGTTTCCCTAATGGCCTTTGTATAGGCGTGGACACAGCACAGCCACTGAGACTTCCTATGTCTCAGTGATAGAGGGTTCTCCCCATGTACGAGCCTCGTATTCCCCCATAGGGAAGGAATGGATGGACTCCTCCAACACATTTTCTTCAAACATTCTGGACAGTGTTTGCTTGGGACTCCTCTTCTGTTTCTTCCGGAATCGGGGTAGACACGTCCAATTCTCTATCCCTGGTTGGCTCGTTTCATGGATAAACTGTATCCCTAAACCGGTTGGCTTGGCTTCATAAAGCCGTTGGCACTCTTCAACTAAGGCCCTGGTGTCTTTAAGCTTTCTTATTTCCTCGTCGGCATTGGGGTATGCACCGACCCCTTTAGGAGTTATTGGTTACTCCCTTTGCTCTTCTTGGTCTGACCCCTTGTGATTGATCCTTTGATCCCCCTCTTCCTTTGATTGGGTGGATCCGGTGTCGATTGTATCTTCTTTGGATCCATATTGGATTGTGACCCTTGTGTCACCCTTACCCACTTTTTTCACTCTTCTCTTGTGGCCAGTTCTGGAAACCATCACATCTGCCGCTTGGTTCTTTCCCTTGTCTCCTAATTGAGCTTAAGCTCTTGTTAGGACGTTGAGTGGTGTGATATTCCCAGGCTGTACACTAATGGTCCGGATGGTGGCCTGATTGGCAGTAGAAGTCGAACCACTTGCACGGTATGGGCAATCCTTGATCAAATGATCAATCCCACATTTAGTACAGGTGAGTACTGGCATGTCATTGGGCATAGCCGCCACTTGTTGGGGTTGGTGTGTATGAACCATATTCTTGTTTGGGCATTCGACGACTCGATGCGGCCCTCCGTAGCCAAAACATTGTAGTGGTCCTCTTCTCAGGTTTGAGTTCATATCCTTGCCCTTCCATTTTACCATGGTTTGAAACATAGGTACTGGCATGTTATTCTGTAGGACATAATATTCCGGCATGACCTCTGCTCTCTTCGCAGTACTCTCCGCTAAGTTCTATTTCCCGCACCATATCAACATCTTCTGATGGCTCTTCAATCAATACTCGATTGATTTTTGCCTGTGTGGTGGGTGATGGTAGAACTAGTGGTGGTGGTGGCAGAGGTGAAGCGTCTTATACCCAGAACATCCTCCTAGGTAAGTAGGAAGAGTTGGGTTATCCAGTAGTAGCGGCAGTGATCTGTATAGGTGGCACAGGTAAAGCCAATTGAGCTCTAAGTGTTGGTAGCTGTGCAACATTTTGAAATCTTAGATATCTGCACATTGAAGTGTCATGATTTCCTAACTTTACACAGTGGGCAGCACAATAGAGTAATGGCCTTGCTCTTAACTGTGGACACTCAGTGGTAGTGTGATTCAATCTGCACATAGAGCACCACACCAATTCCCTGTGTGGGGGTAAAGATGATTATGCCCATGCCCAGATGTTTCTCTTCCCTCCTTTACTTTCAATTTCTCTAATATGGCATTACTGAGCTCATCCACCATCATGTTTCCGACTTGCTTGCTTCGAGTTCCAATTTCTTGGTGACTTGATACACACAAAGTCGTAGTTGCTGAAGATGTTTTGACATCTTCCTGTTGTGGCAACTCCAACATATTATCTTCATATTCGATTGCCAATTTTTGCAACATGCATCAAGAGTAGCAGGTTAGGCTAGTACCATGTAATCATGCCTTTTGTGGTCTCTAACACCTCTCCGGAAGCAAGGCAATAACTGATCATCACTTAACCTCTCCCGAAGTTTGCACCTTGAATTTAAGTGCTTAAGACGAGACACATAGTCTCCCATGGACTCAACTTCCTTTTGTTTGATATTATGTAACTATGCCACATGGCTCCATCTGTCACCACTTCAGGCAAAACTGGGCACAAAAACATTTTCGAGTCTTGTGAAGTCAACCTTATTCTCAGGCTTGAGGGTTCGGAACCACTGATGAGCTTTTCCTCTTCCAAGGTAAGTGAGAAGGCATGAATCATTGTCACATCACTAACAGGCCCGCAGATTTCACATGTGGATTCAAAAATCTCTACATGTTGGATAGGATCTTCATCCCCAGAGAATTTTTGGACAAGTTTGGAAATGATATGCGGTTTCATCTAGGAGGGTTGGGTTTCTAGAGTAGTGCTTAGTTCTTTGACTATCACTCGGCCCATCGCTACTGCCATATTTAGCAAGTATGTCCTTGTGGTTGCATTGAGGTCCATGGTTGGATCCATCCTTGGCCTCCTTTGAGGAATTCCTCCCCCCCTTCCTAGACCTCATCCCCTTCTTGTATTGGCTCTTCTAGGCATTTCTGGTTCATGGGATGGTCCAGCCCATTGTACCTTGGAGTGGCTCATCACCATTAGTCACCTCCGTACGTCTTTGCAAGATCAGAAGTTCCATGTCTTGTAGGAACGTAGGGTGATTGATCATCTGCTCAATATCCTTTTTGGTGTACAGACGGTCCTCTACTTCACCCGCTACTCTTGCTAGGTTATCCTCCTCTTGCTAGGTTATCCTCCTCTTCTATGGTTGTAAACCCTTCCTCCGCTCTGGATTCCTCGTTTATGGGTTCCAAGTTTGGAATTTCTCCCTCACTTCTTCCTATAACCAATTCTGGTTCCTTCCCTCATGATTGGAGTGGGTTTAAACTTCCCGTTTCCTTTTTCTCATCTCTCGCCCTTTGAGTATCGAGCTCTTGTTTCCTTAAGCTCAATTCTCGTAGTAGCTGTCGTTCCACCTCGCTACGTTTGAGGTCTAACTCTACTTCCTTGGTGGTGGGAAAGAATGTTTGACCCATCCTAGCCGCACTTTCCATGTCCCGTCTTATTCGGGGGGTGCCGATATTCGGGGGGTCCCATCTTATTCGGGGGGTGCCGATATTCGACAACCTGGAATTCGACGTTTGGATGGGCACTTCTTATTGTGGATCGAGTCCAGCGCTGGTTGACGAGCCCATGCCCGAGATTGCGCTTCTTCATGGACTGGTTTGGAGCCCATGCCCGAGATTGCGCTTCTTCATCTCATGGACTGGTTTGGAGACCAAAAAATCCCCGGGCAATATCGATACCACTGGACCTAGTTGGGGAGGGTGGTTTCTCCTCTTCCCCAAACCCTGTGTATCTTAGCCCTTCTTGCATGGACTCTTCACTACTAGTTTTAGTAGTGGTCAGGTTTCTTAAAACACTCAGGTGTGTGCTTGTGGAATGTCATGATCCCCTCCAATGAGTTTTCTAGATCTTAAGTGCATGTATGTACGATTTGATAAGCTACTTTGTCCGACCCAATTAGATTTTGCTTTCAATTTTATCGCTCTGTTTCTGAAGTCGTGAAACTGCAGGTTCACGGTATGAAAAGTCAAAAAAAGGTTCACGGCATGAATGTTATTCTGCACTTTCACGTGCTCAAAGATTTTTGCCTTTTGGGTCAGACCCCCTCTCTTTGCTATATATAGGTGGTCCTCCCTTACTGACCTTTGTGGCCTTGGCATGACTATTTGTGGATTGGACCAAACCATGAGTCTATAGAAAAAGTTCACGTCGTGAACACAAAAGAATTCACACCGTGAGAAGATTTTCAAAAGGGTTTCATGCCGTGAAGATTTTCTAGAAACTTTCACGTCGTGAAGATTTTCTGGAAACTTTCACATCGTGAACGTTTTGCTGAACTTTCACATGATCAAGAGACTTTGTGTGGCATCAGAGGTGTCACGATAAGGTTCCCTATTTTTGGCAAAGCAATCCCATGATTTGCGGCGTTAATTACGGCACTGATTTCGGGAGCGATGCGCAGCGTGAAGTTGTAGAAAATGTTCACGGCGTGAACATTTTTTTGCAATTTTACGTGGAACTTCCCGCGTCGAAAGTTATGATTTTGGGTGCGAAATACTTATCCAATTGATCCCAAATTGATTGTGCCACGCCTAAGGAATGGAATGTAAGTTTTTGGCACAGTCAATGGATCCTTTCGTTTTTTATTTTTGTGAATTTTTTGAAAAAGAAGAAAAACAGAACACCAACCTGTTCATTCGCGTTGGTGCTTCCAATGATGCAAATATCAAAACTAACAGGAAAAAATAGTGAAGCTCTATTCTAAGACCACTCCACCACAAACATACACAACATCCAACTAATTTCTCACGATTTCTTCCTACCACACAAATCTTATCCATTCATTTTCTATACAATGCACTATCAAAATGCAGGGGCAATCATGAATCTTATGCAATGGGAGCTAAAACTCCAAGAGGACGGAAGAAACAAAGGTGTTTCCCCGGTAGAGCGGCACCAAAAATGTTATGGGCTACCACACCTCCAAGAGGGAACTCAACACATTCACCTAAAGGATGAGAAATAGATCATAACTATCGTAGGGCACTTACCAATGCTTCGAACTTGAGTCCCTTAAGGCCTCCAAGCTCACTTGTTAAGCTCCACCTCCACGTTATCACCGTAGAGTCGCTCGCACACCGTCACATAAGGCAATCACTCACTCTCTCACTCTCTCACACAAGCATGAATCACATAAGCATAAAGAGGAACAATGCTAGAATGCTCTCTCTCTCTCTCTCTCTCTCTCTCTCTCTCTCAATCTCTCTCAAGATACAAGGAACAGCTCTCTATAGCACAAAGGGGATTGTGTCTTTTCATATGAGAAAATGCCTTATATACATTTGGCCCTTATTCACACTTGGGCATCCAAAACTTACTTACTAGGCCTTGGGTGGCCAATATCTCATAATGTACAACTTTAATAGTGCCGTTTCATGACACTTATTAATGTCCTCAATTGGAGGATCATGTTTGTTAATCCAAAACGGGATTAACATGTGCAGGTACTAATGCCAATTGTCGGGGTATTTGTTCAACATCCACCAAGCGTTCAACCTCCAACATATATGAGAGTGAACGGTAAGGATGCATCTGCTACTACAACCTCTGGGTTTACACACTACATTGAGCTCCTAAGTGAGTCACTCCGCTTAAAAATGGAAGGCGTGCCACTCATATTAGGGGAATAGATAATCAACCACTACGAGGTGCAGCTGAGCGACCCATTAAGACTGCAAGGTATAGAATAAACGCTACTTGTTTTTTATTGGTAATGATTCGATACAATGTAAGACATTGATCTTAAGTTTTTCTTCATTTTGGCAGGTGGCTCCTTGGTACTTTCACAATGGAAGGGGAATTAGTACTGGATTGTTTTGCAGGGACTAGTGTCATGGGGCTAAGGCATGCAAGGAGCTTCGCCAACATTGTATAAGCATAGAAAATGATTGGTTGTGCTATAATCAGGAGTTGGCTCCTTTGCAAGATGTTCCCATAGACTTGGGTTCCACTTGGTTTCAAGGTAAAGATTCCAAGAAAATTATTCAAGCAAGCATGCAACCTCAAATTTCATTGGAGGAACCTTGGCGTGGACAACCTCAATGGTTTCCAGGGCATGCTTCATATGTACCACATGGTGCTGCTTCTACATCTCAGCAACTTTCTTACTATCCACCACCACCAAGAGTACAAATGATGCCATACACTTATGGTATACCACAACCTAACATAACCAACCCATATCAGTATCCGCATTTGGGGGGGCCTCCCCCACCACGACCCAACATAAACCAACAAGATCATACAACTTCAAGTAGTGTTGGTGCCTCACATGGAATATGAGTCATAGAGATGACCATGTTATTGAGAGAGAGAGAGAGAGAGTGACACAGAGAGTGAAAGAGAGTAGGGAACAAGATATGGCTCTAGAAGATAGTGCCCATGTGTTACGATTTCAACTGCTCACCAGTTTTACAAGACTACTTGTTGCTTGCAAAAAAAGCACCCTGACAACTCTTGTGCTTTGGAGAGAGAGAGAGAGATAGAGAGAGAGAGTGCTCTAGTGCATGTGCCTCTTTCATGAATGCATGCGTGTGAGAGAGTGAGAGGTCGATTTCCTTGCATTCATGGTGCGAGCGACTCTGCGGTGACAGTGTGGAGGTGGAGTTTGGAGGAGTGGAGATTCTAAAGTGAGCTTGGGGAGCCTCAAGGGACATGAGCTCGAAGCATTGGTAAGTACCCAACGATTGTTGTGTCTATTACTTCTCCCATTTGCGATTGTGTGGATTTCCCTCTTGGGAGATGCACAGTAGCCCATAACACTAGATAATGATTACCAGTATCAGCTAAAATAAAGGCCATAAAAAAATCTTACAAACCAATTATTCTTGTTAACTTTGCATGAAACTGTTTATGGTTAACACTAGCAAGTTCTTATGGGTGGATGATAGATCATTATGTGAAGCTACAAAAAATTTAAATAAAAAAGTATTGTCTCATATAGACACAAGATTGAAGCTGTGCTTTATTCTTTGATTTGGACTCAATTTGTGTGCACCTAGAGGTGGCTAACTATCTGATGTTGTGATGAGGACTTCTTATGGGGTAAAGGGCTCTCAAGATGTGCTATGATTCGATGTCACTATCTCCTCCTTGACGTTGACCACAACATTAAAGAGGATGACCACATCATTTTGGAAGGATGAACATCTCTAGTATTATTGTGTCCACTACCTCTCATGAGTATATATCTACCTATTTATATCTAGTATTATTGTGTCCACTACCTCTCATGAGTATATATCTACCTATTTATATCTAGTATTATTGTGTCCACTACCTCTCATGAGTATATATCTTCCTATTCATATCTTAGACAAAATTAGACTACAAATCTCTATAGTGTATGTTTTGTCAAAGAGAACAAAGTTTTTTTTTATAAAAGTGATTGAAAATGGCACATGATTTTATTATATGCATCATAAAAGTTTAGTGTGCTCCTTAGTCTCAACCTCATGCACATTGCATATCATGTAATTTTTGTATGTATGCAAGGGGGTGAAATGGCTGGACGATGGGGCAATGATGACGGTATTTGTTAGAGTGTGTCTAGATTTCAAAATGGCCACAAGATTAAAATAGTCCTTTTTTACTTGGGGAGAAATCTATCTTTGGGTTAGCACCATGAGCCAATTTGGTCAATGGATATCTCAAATTTTAAGATTTCCATAGGGGAGAAATCTATCTTTGGGTTAGCGCTATGAGCCAATTTGGCCAATTGGTATCCTGGATCTTCACCTAATGAATTGAAGGAATTAAAGGTTGGGCATGTCTAGCCCTACAAGAGAGAGAGAGAGAGAGAGAGAGAGAGAGAGAGAGAGAGAGAGAGAGAGAGAGAGAGAGAGAGAGAGAGAGAGAATTTTTACCACTAGAAACCCTTGTATGATTGGGGATTCAACAAGGTCCATTTAAATTGTAGTAATAATCAGATTGACAAAAGCTTAGAGGTAAGTGAAGACTCATGTACAATATAGTTCCACCATTTACTTGTAAATTTTCATTTTTCTTTACCCAAAACCATTCAACATTAGAAGATCTTCCAATAGCCTCTTGTCAAAACAAGCATAAATAACTAATATAACGGTTATTGACAATTCAAATTCATAAGTTATGATTAGATATACTTGTCAAAACAAGCACATTGATAACTTCTTGTTAGATTTCACTTTGCATAGTGACACTCACTTTAATCTTATTTCTTGAGAGGGATATCGATGCAATATTTCCTTCTAGATCCTTGAAGACCATTGTTATCAAAATGTTCAACAAAGCACACGCTTTTGGAATATTAGCACCTAACCTAGAATATCCCTTTGTTATAGGAGAGAAAAGTTGAGAAAGGAAGTACATTGATATCAAATACATTTGGAATATTAGCACCTAACCTAGAATATTCCTTTGTTATAGGAGAGAAAAGTTGAGAAATGAAGTGCATTGATATAAATACATTATGTGTCCCAAAGGAAGGAATAAAACTTTTGACCACATAAGGTAAGGGATGGATGAATAGATTGATGTCTCATTTTGGCATGCCCACACATATTCTTCAAAAGTTAGAGCCTTCGTAAGGGTCTTACATAAAAAATCTAAAAAGAACTTTCATTGTTAGTGAGGCTTCATGTGCTATCCTCTTTTCACATGCACCATATTATGTTTTTTAGATTCTCCATCATTGCTTCTAAAAGATCATTCGTATTGTTTTTAGCCCCAAGAGAGGTGTTGAGTCTTTGGCAAGGATTTTGTTTGGCTTGCTAAAAAGAGGCATTACGACTTGGTCTTTCAAAGTCATCAAAACAATTTTCAAACATAATGAGAGTGTTGTTTCCTTTATTATGTGGTAATTATGAACGCATTTTCTTTGATATCTAACTACTTTAAATACATAAGAGGTGCAAAAACTGGCAAGCACAAGATTAATCATTCAAAAAAGCTCGATCTTCCTTTGATCTCCATTCTACATCCTTCATTCAATTTCACAACACATTGCCACATCAATGATATGGATTTGAAGGAAGGACACTATATCATAGCTAAGGTGGATACTAGGGTGGATGAGATCCAATAGTGGAAGAGATTAAGCCAAGTGTAAATCCAAGGTGTGGTCAATACAAAATACTTTAGATCAGTTGGTGTGAGGTCAGAGGATGCTCATTGCATCATTCCATGTGTAGTATGTAGCATAAAGAAAGGGAAGCGATTTTGCCACATGGATTTTCTCATGGTTTGGTTTGACATATGTGACTAAGCTTTGGTTATAGTTTAGGTTTGTGTAAAATGGCATGGATGCTATTGCTTCATGGTCCACCACTCAAAGGTGAATGCTTAGTCCCCCTTCTTGTTACACACATTGCCAACCTATTCTACATGCAAAGTTTTGTATGGATAAAAGAGGGATAAAAATAGCTATCCAAGGCTAAGTGTGACTAAGAAAAGTCTTGTTTATGGGCTAGGTCATTATGTGTAAAATTGGATAAGAAAAGTGGACTTTGAATGAAGGGGTAGAGGTCTAGCCACTAAGTATGTAGTTTGAAAGAATTGGCCTAGGTAAGGTTCACAAGAGGGGATGAATGTGTGTAAGTAGAAACCAATTGGTCAATGAGATTATTGTAGGTCTTGGATAGGGTTCTCTCCAGTTTAAGCCACTCATGGTTTGATGGGTGATTAGGGGTAATCCATAACCCCCAAGGTTTTCAACATGCAAGAATGAGCCATATCAACAAACAAGTAAAATTAGCTTTCAGATGGTCCTGTGGCACTCTTAGCTAGATTGGACATCATTTATAACCCTTAAGGTTTTCAACAAGTAAGCACAAGCCATCTCAACAAATAAGTAAAATTAGCTCCTTTGGCACTCTTAGCTTGATTGGACACTATGAATAGAAATATATCGGCAAGGTAGCTTGAGGACACCTTGCTCATCTTTTCTTAAGCCAGTGAATATCTCGCACATCAGCCATTCACACTAGAATCTTGCACCATCCAAAAGCTCACTAGATGAGACCTCCTAAAGTTGGAGTTAGACATATCCGATCCTCCACATGGTTCCCAAAAGGAATGCATAGGAAAAAGTTTCAAGCCTCTTTAGGCGAGATGCAATGTCACAAGGGTAGAAATACCAACTGAAGCCATTGCATATAGAAACTCTGGCAAAACGGAGGTTCCACATTCTAAAAACTAATTTATATAGCTGTTTTGTGTGAACACGTCCCTTGGACTCCCAACCTGCCCTTAGAGCCACAATTTATCTAGTTGCCCTTAGAGCAACATATTCCATGTCCACAATAGCAAAGGCCCAAAAGCAAAGTAGGAAAATGCCAGGGACTTTTTAGACACTTGGAAGGTGAAGGCGAGAACAGGAGGCTTACTTACCCACCTTCACCCGTCAGAGTCCACTGTTCTGCATCTTTCCATGGAGTAGATGACTCCCTCCCACCTTCTTCTTCTTCCAAAACCCAGGTTTCCTTTCTGGGATATATGGGTGCTCTCAACGATGCGCCCATTCTGGGTTGTATGGATGGGCTGCAGCCTGCGCTTCTTGTCGCGAATGGCTGTTCAGGGTTTTGTGAGCAGGAGGATCCTTACCCTGCCCTCTGCAGAGAAAAAGACCATGAGGAGCCTGAAGGAGATCCGGCTATGGTGGCGGCCTCTGTGAAGGTGCTGCTGGAGTGCCTGGGCGAAGATGTGAACCGTGTTGGCCTTCTCAAAACCCCCCTTCGTGTCGCCCGCGCCCTCGCATTTTCTACAAAAGGTAAGCTTGTTTTCTCTTGTCTGGGTTTCCTCCAAGTTCGAGAAGATTTTATTTGATATAATTCTTGGATTAAGTAGCAATGCCTAAGAAAGGGTCTGTTTGGGATATCATGTAGTTGTGCCAATGATGAGTGCTTGTAGCTGCTTTTGTAATCGTATGATGTATGTAGTGCGGGAGGTGTGGGTGCAGGAGTGCCTGCATATGCAGCCTATGTATGTATGCATATGTTGAATGTATTGATCTGCACTTTTGTACGTCTGTATGTTGTAATGCACATACATGCATATGTCTTTGTGGATGTGGTGTGGGTGGGGTTGCATGAGTTATGCATTTTTTAAATCTCATGAAAAAGGCAAACAACTTCCACCCAGCTTTGGAGGTGTAACATCAAGGCGTGGTAATGTTATTGCCCAGGTTATCAGCAGGTAGCTAAAGACCTTGTTGGCGATGCTTTGTTTCCTGAAGCTGGTGTAGAAGTTGGGCTAGGTTTTGCCGGAGGCTCCGGTGGCATGGTGGTAGTCCGGAGCATCGATCTGTTCTCTCTATGTGAAGCCTGCCTTCTTCCCTTCAAGGTTTGTTGCCATGTAGCCTATATACCCTCGGGTCTTCAAGTGGTTGGATTAAGCAAGCTTTCTCGTGTCGCGGACATGTTTGCCCGAAGGCTTCAGAACCCTCAAAGATTGGCAGAGGAGATTTGTGAAGGCCTGGTGGATGCCATCAAGCCATTAGGAGTTGCTGTCGTTTTGCAGAGCTGGCATCTTCCTGTTCCGGGTGAGAATGCCTTAAGCATTTGTGGTGCAAAGAGCATGTTCTGGCATTCATCGTTTACCTTTGCAGGAAAAGGCAGGTTTGACGACAAAAGCAGTGATGTATGGATTGAGTTTGTATCAATTCTGCAGCTGGATGGCATTTTGATTGACAGTGCAGATGTCACCATACGTAATGGCTCGGCTAAAAATTCCTGGTGCCCCTGTCCTTCACTTGCTGAAGATGTCAGCGATGTCGATCCATCATTCCTTGAGCCAACAAGTAATGGTCATGGTTTTGGCAGGGAAGGGGACAGCAAAAACGGCAACATTTTTCACAGTTTTCCACTTCCGCGGATGAAAACAAAGGCAAGGGTTTCCGCCATGGTGGCTGCTGTGGAGGTTATACTTCAAGCATTAGGGCAAGATACATCCAAAGAGGAGCTTCACCTTACATCTGAGCGTTTTACCAGGTGGCTTTCAAATTTCAACAAAGGCCATCAAGATCATGGAGTTGTAGCAAAGGATTTTTGTACGAATGGGACTGTGCTTAGCATGAACAGACACAGATGCAGGCCATCTTCAAAAGCTGACTTAGACGACAGCATGACAAGAGAAACAGTCCATAGTAGTAGTTTGTTATATGAGCTCGATGCTCCATTTTGCTCCCTCTGTGAGCATCATCTTTTGCCGTTTTACGGCAAAGCTCATGTCGGTTATTTTGCAACAGAAGCCAAGGAGATGATTGACAAGTCAGCTGTTCTTAACATTGTTGAAGTCTCAAGCCACAGACTTCAGGTGCAGGAACGGCTGACCAAGGATATAGCTGAGGCAGTGATGGGTAGATTTAATATTCAGAGTATTATAGTTGTCCTGGAAGCCAGCCATATTTGTATGGTTTCGAGGGGGGTTGAGAAACTGGGTAGCAGCACAGCCACTGTGGCTGTATTTGGTTGTTTTGCAACCAATGTGTCTGCAAAGGCAGCTTTTTTTAAAATTATCACAGGTAGGTGCATGAAAAGGACTTGTGATTGATTTGCAAGATAAGGTGTATCAGATTCCTGATTCCCTCTGTTCGAGGTGCCCTCATTCGTTTGTCCCAGAAGTCCCAAGGGGTGGTGTCACAATGTGCTTCTTTTGATTCTGTGTTTTTGGCACTTGTAAGTCGCATTCTTTTCCTTGAATTTCTGTTTGTGCATCAATTAAAAAAGAGATCGCTGCCAAGTTGTGAAGGTGGGTCTGATGAAGGAGAAGGTTTTTCTGATTGATGTGCTCTTTGGCTTTATATTTGGTTGGCTTCTTGAGGTTTCAGTGTTTTGCCTTGCGCACCAAATATGGTTGTGTTGGGTATTTTTAGATTTCCTCCTATTCTTTTTCCACTTTTATGGGTGATTTTTTCAGCTTTGAAAGTTGCAAGTATGAGATAGAACCAGTAAAACTGTTGCTTGTAAGCCAGGGATTGAACATGCAATACAGTAAGGAGTTTGCTACAGCATGATGGACCAGAGGGCAAACTTTTTTTGTGTGAAGCCACTATTTTATCTTATATTCGAGAACCCTCAAAGTAAGGCTCTCATTAAAGTTTATCTAAAAAGAGTGGTCTGTTGATCAATCTGTTCCAGCTCAAAACTGTCTTGCAATGATCGACGTAATAATAGACGGAAGTATACGTACTTGTCGATTTGAGGTTGTCCAAACACCTCATAATTATGATCCAGCCATATGGTACATACAGGCCAATATCTTGCTGAGGCAAAGAAAAGACCATATTCTTGCATTTTGGAAGGGTATCTTCCAAAGATTTTTCCAAATGCCACCCCAAGGAATCTTGTTCGTATATTTGAAAATAGACGATTTAGTAAATGCCTTGGTGTCAGTGCATGCCTATAGTAGACAATAAATGCTCTCTAGTTGATGATTGCACCGCAAACAAATTGGAGTTGCAATTTTTCGCTTTGGCAAACACCCTCCTATGGCGAGCCTTCCCATGAGGCATCACTATAGAAAAACCTTATGTTTTAAAGGCAGTTTGCTTTGCCATATCTTTCCCAAATTGCCTTTCCATCAGCTAAGGACTTGTTCATATGCCACACTTGATATGCATGTCCCTTTATCCATGGTTGTGGAAGTAGTAATCTATATGCTCTTGCCGTTAGTCTACAAAGAGAAAACTCCGTAATATAACTTCGTTGGCTATTCTTTAGTAGCCAATCATCTTATCGTTGCTCAACCGATATAAGTGACATATCTCCATGTTTTGCTAGCTGAGCGACTAGTCTCCATATTGGGTGGTAATGGGCTCTCGATTGCCATTGCTGTCATGTTGATTTGGGACAAAAAAAAATCACGACACATTCATGTCTTCAATGATGGTGCTGTTATGGAAAACAATCAATGATAGAAATGCTTTAAGGCCATTGAAAATGGAGCATGTATGCAGTCCTAAAGTGCATGGTGGGTTGGGGGGTTGAATATCTTGAATGTGCATTACCATGTATTGGCTCGGAAAAGTATTGTATAATAATTTTCATGGAACAAGGATAGCCATGGGCACGGATGCTAGTTGCAATGTAAGGTTGATTCTTTTGGGTATTGGAATCTTTCCTATTGGGATATCTTGGTAGGTCAGGTACAAGGAAAAATCCCATGTTGCCCCTACTCTTCCATATTGTTGTAAGACTGGAAGAGTATGGGAAACACATTGGTAGTTGAAAATGTGCATTGGAGTAGAGCATTTTTGAGCGTCTGTTAAGTTGGAAAAATGGACTTGTTTAAGAAGAGAAAGAGTCCCGCCCTGGGAGTAAGAAGATGGTTCTTACCGATATTATCCTCTAGCTGCGAGATGAGGACATCTCACGTTTTTCAAGTGGGATAGGATGTAAGAATCCTCTCCCCTATATTTTGAGATGTACAAGTGTAAGAACCTTCCCTTCAGTCTCTTGTAATCATCCTCCCCTCAAAAATAGAAAAAGATCTTGTTTTACCCTGTTTTGGCCTTGAGAGAGAAAATATCTAGAGAGAGGTAATTCAAAATTGGCAATGGCTAAGCCAAGAAAAGCGTACTCTGTAGCACAAAAAGAAATTTGCATAGTGGGAGATGTCATATTGATTGAAGATACATACCATTATTGTTTCCACGAGAACAAAGGGCAAACACTAGGTTCTCTTGAAAACTCACCTACACACTTTTCATGCATTGTAAGAAGACCTGAAGTTTGGATATTAGGAAGATTTTGTTCATGAAATTGCTAATGCACTTGGAATCAAGTCTTTCCATGGGAAAGTTGACTCACTAGCCAAAGTGCCTCACTCCGCTTATAATCAAGAGAGGTTTCACAAGAATTTGGGAATAGAATGGTCCCAAAAGTGTTTGCATGTTGACCATTTATGCATGGCCGTCCATATGTGCATCAAATATGGAGGTCCATACACACCAAATTATGGACAATTTTCATCAATACTTGAACAACTTGGGCGTTGCAGGGTCATAGGGCTAAAGTTAGTAGTCTGGGGTGGATGCAACTTTGTGACCATTCCTAGTCAAACTTGTCTCCATAATCACTAGGCTTAACACATGCAACCAAAAAATAATTTGTTTATAGCATGTGTTTCAACTCCTTGTGATAAGGACCAAGGTTTTGGACAACTCCATTGGGCAATAGAAAACCTTTGTATATTGACCTTGTTTTCGATGGCCATGTGCATGGATATGTGTGAAACCCCCCCAAGCCATGTGATGCCTTTTCAAGGGCAAAATCATAGGTCATGCGAGTACAAAGCTAAATTGTTTTCATTTCCAATGCCGTAATCTTCATTAGGTATGATTCATGTTTAAGTAGAAATAATCTAGACACCATGGTTTTTATGTGCCATTTGTCAACACACCCTTATATATTTTGAAAAAGTGCAAGGAATAAATGAAATGTTGTTAGGACCAAAGCATCCTCATGCAATGTGTGAGCTTGTTCAAATGGTTGTATATTGGGCTTGAGGATACATGTTTGCCTAAAGATGATAGCAGTTTTTCCTTTTATACATAATATACGGATGTACTTCAAGCAAATAATAATTACTATCAGATCTAGGGACAAATTTTAGAAACCATTTTTAATGAAGCAATGAGATGGATGGACATGATGGTGCAATGCATGGTACTAGGTATGGCAATATGTTTGTGAGTCTAGATCTACTCTAGCCCTTGAGGCAAATACTGGATTGCAAACTTCTTTGATGGTTGCCAGGTGCCATCCATGGGCGAGGTGGTCTATGGGATGTGACTAATGCCATCCACAGGCAAGGTGGTCTATATTCTTGATGCCTTATGCTCATACTCATGTTTATTCTCTGTTCATGCCTTTTATCACTAGGTAGGTGTCCAAACTTTGGCCTTTGGAAACGAGCCCATTCCCCCCCTTGCACATTTTGCTTTACTTTCCAACCCCTTTTCACTGACCTTGAGCTCTCTCCAATTGTTGTTCCTTAACATCTTGCTTCTAACTTTGTTGGGAATCTCAACAAAGGTTCCATTAAAAAAAATATTGGTCAACTTTGTAAAAGCAGATTTATAACAAACCATCCTGGCAGAATGTTTGTAATCAATGTATATTTATGTAACGTCTGAGGTCCATGTGAGGGCAGTGCCAAAACTTGGAGCTTATGCCTACTTCAACACTTGAAGAAAAACACAGGTGAGAACATCCTTTTGTGATACTCTGAAGTCCCTTGTTCCTGTTGCAACAATTTTAAGCAAAACTCTGGAGAGAACATCCTTTTTTAGAACATTTGTACAGACTTGCCCACATCTTTTTTTAATTGGATGTTATTGCAATGCCATTCATTCATATTGAACATAACTATTCCCCGCCTCTACTGCCATGACTGGCTAGAACCCTTTTATAGCTTCAGCTTGCAAGCAATTCACAATACTTAAGGTTGGCTAACATCAAATTTTATGATCCAGTTTTTTTTTTTTTTTTTTTTTTTGGCGTCTCCTTGTGCCAAGGTTTAACCACATTTAATTTTTTTGAGAGTAAAACCATGCTTGAACCAATGTGCAAGTGTTGCATCTGTTCCACATTGAAGAGTAAAAATGTCGGAAATATTAACAATATCTTTACAAATTCTCATACACTGGAAGTATGTGTATTACTTCCAAGTCCCTTTCTCCCCCAAATATTGATGCAATGAGCAGATGGCCTTCAGTGCTGTCTTGTAAATGCCTTATAAACATTACCATAAGGGCCATGGATCAAATCTTCAGAGGGAGCTGGGGGGATGGTGAACCTTAGCAAAGGGACAGGGATGTATTATTGTATATAATTACTATTAGCAAGGCCATGTGTCAAACCTTTGAAGGGAGCCAGGCAATGGCAAGCCTTAGTACAGGAGTATGTATCACCTGTGCCCATGCAAATAATCCTAAGCAGTATGTTCCCTGCAGCTTTTATGTGGAGAATGTAGACTGCATTGTGCTCTTTTTCTCCTCAATTGTTGAAGCATACATCTCATTGGAAAAGAATCCTTGCAGCAGTGAAAATATATTCCATGAGCTCGATTTCGGTCAAGTAGCCACCCATTCGTTTCATGACCTACAACATTACAGTTTAGATTCACGAACTAAACCAAGTAGATGCCCCTCTTACAGTAAACAGAATTAATGCATGAATTAATGAAGATGTTTAGTGGTCTTACTGATTGCATGTTCTGTACTTCTTCCTCTGAAAGTGATGCAAACTTCTGACTCCATACTTGCAATCCATTCAGGCCACTTTCAATGGTGTCCATGTTAAGTCCATCTTGTACACGGTTTTTCTCACTTGCGAAGTGTCTTCTTGCAGACTCGAACCAATGAAGTGAATCAAAAAGTCTGTCTTGATCTAACACCTGCATTCACTCCATTAATGCTTTAAATTAGAACACAAGAAGAGGTGTTGTACCTGATCTGCTAACTTGGAAGTACACCATAGAAGTAGGAAGGAATCCAATAACAGTCAACTAGAACAAAGCTTGCTTTAGGAGCCCCAATTTCCTGGTGGGGCTCCTAAAGCACGTTTTGCTCAACAATCGACTGATCAACACTAGCGTTCCTGAGACAAAGACAAGAGAAGGGAAGCTTTACCTTGAGAATATACGCTATGCCAAGCACAAAACCATCATCAGTGAACAATGCATTAGAGCTTTCACGACCTCTTTTGAACAGCTTTTCTTTAGATTGAAGCATCATCTCTACAGCGTTCATGATCATAGCTGGTAAGATCAGGTAGAACTCCTTCAAGTGTAGATTGTCAATGCTCTGCAGCTCCTGCAAAGCCAAGCAAGATCATCACTCAGTGGATAAGTCCTATATAACAAGCTGTTTACTACACCCATAAGGCTATCATCGATGATAGAACACCACCTCAGTGAACACTCCAGTAAGAATCCTGAAGTAATTGGTCTGTTCGACAGGCATTTCCTGCAGTTTCAGCGTCCTATCAAGTATGGCTCCTGCCCTAACAGCTTCTGAGTTCATATTTAGGAGTCTTGCAGCCTCCTCAAAAGTAGTTTGGTTTTTTGTGTCTTGTACAAAACTGCAGAAAAAGTGAAGCAAGCAAGCAATCGAGAGACATAAGGTTGTATGGAGAAGAACAGATACACAGAAAGAACACTGCGTATTCTAAGATAGAAACAGAAAAGTAGCTCTTAGTACCCAGATGCTGTACTCGCGTGATGTAGACCGCCCATACGGACCATCCGGACAAGGCCCAAAGCATTACCCATTTCAGCAATGAGCTGTCGGAACTGATCAAGGAAACTCATGCCATCCTCTGTTGCTCCTAACTTTTTAATTTCCCTGTTAAGCTTTTCTGCTCTCACAACAGGATACTCCTTATTTTTCTCACGACACTCCTGTGGAAACATCCCAAGTACTATCAGTACAATGTATAGTGAATTGACCAATATAATAAAATACCCCAAAACAACATGTCAATGGACATCATTGGATTCTGTCATACATGAAAGGAATTTATCCTTGTTGTCCATCATCCACCCCAAATTTGAAAACTTACTCGTGTGACTCTTCACACTTTGCAACTTGATTCCCATCCTATCACAAGCCATGCTTCTTAAAGACATCTTTTGTTGTGAAATTTCATGGTTAGTGAATCCTATGTGGGCTGACTCCATGCACATTATGTGATCCATATTGCTTGCATAGAGGATAGAAAGGCAGTTTGCATTATGAGAAACAATAAATCAGCAAGATGTCATGGTCAAAACAAAGAACTCTTCTACACACTTGTGTTGTCGCCAAGGTATTGTGGACCTTATTAAGGAGATGTAGACTTCAAAGTCAATAGCAAAAGCGCGTGTTTCAAGAACTTTTGGGACGCGAGCTCCCTGTACCTGAGCGAATCGCACCTCTATGCCTTCTCTGCCCGCCCCTCTCGTCTCCCGCTGCGCTCTTCCCTGCCTGCCAATTAGCTGCCCCCACCTCTGCTGCCCTGTTCCCCCCCTCCCCCCCTTCTCTCTCTTTAGCTGCCCCCACCTCTGCTCCCTGCTTCCTCCCCGCCCCTGCTGCCCCCGCTTTCCTCTGTTGCCCGTGTTGCTCCCGCTGTCTTCGCTGCCCTTTCCTCCCCTTCCTGCTTTCCCCTCCGCTTCCCTTCTCTTTACTGCACTTTCCTCCACCTCTCTCAAGAACGGATTACTCTTAAACAGGCTTCAAGTCAGCCTTTTGTTGGAAATTTCAGAGCTTCACGTGTAACCCTGTGTACCCACGTGGTGTTATCATACCTGCTAGAGTACAGTGGATTATGGTTATGTAGCAAGCCTCTCCCGGGGATCATGATGATCACAAAGCCTCCAAATCTCTCTAACCTCCAAGGAGGTCTCTACATCGTGATAGAGAGCGTCTGAGATGCGAGCACAGGGTCCACCCTTTTGCCCCCCAAGTACCGTGATGCACAAGACAACCAGGTAGTGATCTGATTTGGTAGTACATGGCAAGATGGCAATAGAGCCTCCTCTATCCAAGCCCCATTTATCTGTCCAACCGTGCAAAGATGCATCCATCCCGCTACTACGGTTATGCCATGAGTAAGATAAAGAGTTAGGCCTCCTTTGGAAATCATCCTTTGTCCAACAATCCCTGCCATAGAAGGAGAATACAAATCTCTCCCAGGAGGCTCTCTCCAAGGGGTGTGTTCTACCCTCACAGCCACCCTTTTTTGTCCAATGGCTGCTCAACCATGTTGAAGTCTCCTCCAACAATCCAATGGCCAGGGGTAGCAATTTTGTGATGGTGTCCCATAGGGCCACCCTCTCTCACCGCACATTAGGCGCATAGATAGTCCAGCTTCTGTAGGTTGGCTGCACTTCAGAGGGAACATGAGAAGCATCCTGTGTCCTTTTGGATCCTAGATCTCGTCCACTGTTAGAGCTGAGTTGAAGGTGGCCACGGATAGGCGGGCTGAGTTTGCATTTCATGCTAGTCAAGCATTTTGGACACAGATAGGTGGCAGATGCAACAAACCATTTTTCTCAACACATGGACCTATGAACAATAGGGACAGTTTGAGATGCTTGCAGGATTCTCAGGGAGAATTTCACACTAATCCAAATAAGGTGAAGAGTATTGCCTCGTATTTTTATCAGACCTGCTCTTGGCAGAGGCCCAAACTTTGGATAGAGATACTGCACAACAAAAAGTTTGGGAGTGCATACCTAGGCTTATTACAGACGATATGTGCACCTCTTTGGATGCCCCCTTTTCCAAGGATGAGCTGAGACATGCTTTGCACACCCTCTCAAAAGGCAAATGCCCAGGGGACGATGGCCTCTCTCCATCCTTCTTTTTGCAGTTTTGGGATTACACTGGTAATGATGTTACTACTGCTTTGTAGGAGATGTGGTGTATTGGTATGATGCCCGCTTTTAGCGCAGAGGGTCTTATCCACCTTGTCCTGAAAGGTGGGTATGAGACCAATATTAGACAGTGGAGGCTTATAATTCTGCTTGGGTCTGCTTACAAAATCTTAGCAAAGGCAGTGAGTATGGCTTTAGCCTGTTCTTCAGAGAGTTATTCATGATAAACAGAATGGATTCCTCCAAGGAACCAGTATTTTTGATAACATCTTTTCATTCTAGGAAGCTATGGAGTGGGCTAAATCTAGCCAACAACCCCTTGCCATTCTTTTGCTAGACTTTGAAAAAGCTTATGACAGATGGATTGGGACGAAGACACAATGGCACGGATGGGTTTCTTCCAAGAGTGGATCAGAGGGGTCACTTACATGTATAGGGAGACCCACAACACAATTTTCTCCTGCGGGTGGTGTCGTGAGCGCTTTCAAATCTCCTGTTCCGTGAGGCAAGGATTCTCCTTAGCTCCACTACTTTACCTTATATAGTAGCGGAGGCTATGAGCAGGTTTCTTAGAGCTACTCCAAGGGTTTCGGGCCTCAGGTTGCCTCTTTGCACTGAGGAGGAGTTACTCGACTCAGAGTTGACAAATGATAATGCTATGTTTTTGGAGGCTTCACAAGTATGCCTTTGTGCTTCCCGCACTACTTTGGAGATGTTTTGTTTGGCAGCAGGCGCCTCCATCAAAACTGGCACAAATCAGTGGGATTCTGGATTAGTGACTCTCCACAAACATATTGGGGTTTGGATGTGGGGTTTACTTGGCTTGATAGAGGATGCACTACCAGATACCTTGGCTGTCAGGTTGGCATTGACATCTCACCTGCACAACAATTCGCTCATGTGCTCATGAGCATTAAAAGCAAACTTCAGCATTGTAGTAGGAATCTTGATTTGGCCTCTAGAGCCTTGGTAGCTAACCAAGTGCTGTTGGTGATTGCTTGGTTTGTCACATCGTGCCGGGATTTTTATAAGGGATGCATTGGTGGTCAGCTTCGTCAGCTCATCCGGAACTCAAGATTAGATGGCACTATACACACCAGGGCGAGTGTGGCTTGGGATACCATTATTATGCCTAAGCAAGAAGGAGGATTGAACATCATTGACCGATGCAGTATAAGGCTTTACTTTGTAAGCTGGCACTGAGCCTTGGAAGGACTTTCTTTTGCAGTAGATTACAAGGTGCACTCTAATTAGGGGTGGTGATTGGATTTACATTCCACGTTTTATCTTCTCGAATGCAGACCACCGACCACCTTCTTTGCCCTCAGTGAGATCTCTTCGCAAGCCTGGGATTGCATGAGGAGCTTCTTGGTTCATATTCCTCCGCAGTCAATTGAGGAGGCTTATAGGCAGCCCATTGTCTTGAAGACGGCACTGTCGACCCACTCCCATAAACCAAAGTGTCCTCCATGGCCTCAGTGCATCTAGCCTTCCAAATGTGCCAAGCTGTGAAGCTAGCAATGATCTCCCATGCAGTGTCCAATCTCTATATCGGAGGTACGTAGCCTAACTCTGGCAGGTGCAGATAACAATATAGATGAGGAAAAATTATAAGCCTCTGTTGCTGCTCTTACTTCAATTGTTCAGATTATGCACAACTCACATCCACATTCACGTGGCTACAAGCATCCGAAGACATCTTCATCATCATCAAAGGAGGATGACCCTGAGAATCCTCTTAACAAGGACAATATCCCACCAAAAGTATACGTTGAAGATCTAGAAGCTTTAGATCAATTATTAAAAGTCATAACAATTAAAAACCAATGAGGAGATATCCCAAGTGGTGAAGGTGTTTGCCTAGGACCCGAGGTCTTGGGTTCAAAACCCCACAAGGTGCTTCCTTGGCGGCATCACCTACGGGCGAATAAAAAGCACCTACATGCAGTGAAAAATGGTAACTAGGGAGGATCTTGAGCCTAAGGCTAGTCTGAAAAAAGAGAAAAAAAAAGAAGGAAAAAAAAAACAGATATTGAACTCCTAATTCCTATAATAATCAAGAAAATAGCAATCCTAAGGAGCAATGGCTGTGTAAATTACAGCTTTACTTTTTTTTCTTTTTTCTTTTTCCAAAAAGAGAATTCTATTAAGTATGAAAATAACATACAACAATCACAGCTATAAGCTGGAAAAGAATAGAATCACCCCAATATGTAAGGTGATTTCAATCACTGAGGAGCATCATGATGCCATGTAAGACTTGTGGTACTAGAGGAAAAGAAGATGCCATGGTCCCACTACCGCATAAATATCACGCGCTTCGCTTGCGCAGAACAAGAGGGCCCCTGAATGCGAGCCCAAGTAGTCATAAGAGTATGGATGATATCACCCCATATAGTACTAATGCACTGAGACCCAAAAATCTGGACACCCTCAATAGCCTCCGTGCATCTAGCTCTCCAGATTTGTCATGCTGTAATACTCGCAACAATCTCCCAACTGGTGTCAATCCTCTGTCTGGGGGGTGTATAATCAGAGTGAGAAACATCTTGCAATAAACCATGTGGGGCAATACCTCTACGAATGAAAATAGCAAAATCTGTACCACTGCCCTCATAAAAAAGCTGCGGACTGGACTGGGAGAGCCAAGCAATTGGCCCCCAAGTCACATGCATGGCTCGGCCACTCAATTTGTCCATAAGTTGGGCTACAAAACCCCAAATCTGCTGTGTAGTGCTGCATCCCCATAAACAATGTTGTACATTCTCAGAATCTGCCGCACAGCTAGGACAGGAAGGTGCTACACCGAAAACCGATCTCCACTGATTGGTGGGGAGACCACCATGTAAGAATAACCAAAAGAAATGAGAGATCTGGCTCCTGCTGTATGAGTGCCAAAGTCTATGCCAATATCTGCGCTATATCATTGGAGAAATATCATCGCTCTCCGAATGAGGCCTGAGAGTAGGGATCCTATGCATCTATTGAGTGAGGAGAAGCCTAGTATTCCGGACGGTGAAATTGAAAAAAGAAAGGCTTTTCAAAGGATCGAAGGCATCAATCGACTCCCACTTTCCTGGATCCAATTGAAGATATTTGATAGGACTACCACCATATAACCACAAACACTAAGAGCCATGAGTCACTATCTGAGGAGAAGGGTCAATGAACCAATGCTTCCCCGAACGACCAACAATCCTCACTGGGCTAAGCCTAGTATCTGGGATGATCTCCTCCATACATCTCCTCAATCTCCCTCCAGGCATGATAGAGTAAATGATGCAATCTATAGCCTCCTGACCCGGGAGAACAATGACCTGCAGAGGTATGCCTATCCTCGAAAAAACTCCCAGCCAACTCGGATAATAGTCTCCATGAAAGGTCCCAGAAAGCCACTCATGCGGAATAGTTGCATCAATTTGATCACTACGAATGCGGGAGACCCTAAGATGCTGAATGGATGCACCTCTCCGATCCTCCGGAAGACTCTTAAAGGTCTTCCAAGCAAGAACTGTGTATGCACATCTCTCCCATCTTGACCACTGCATATAACGAGATGCACCAAGTGGCCGACCAGCCCCATCCCTAATGAGCTCGTTCCACATAATAGGTTGTCGGTCAGCCTCATCCAAAGACCTAGGAAGCCTTTGTCGCAAAAAAGATCTCATGCTTCTCCATGCTCTGAGAATGGCTGCGATAAGAGGAGAGGATGGTGCCCTGATATCAGCCTCTGTGAACAAAAAACGTGTGTCGGGCATCCAATCTCTCCCGACCCTGGGTGTACATCCAGAAATCTGAGACAAGCAAAAATCCTTCCAAGGCTTAGTGCCTGGTAGCAAACCTTTGACCAAAAGTTTGCAAAGCAACACCTTGCACTGAACATCCGGATCAATAATATTCAAGTCCCCCTCTCATTTGGGCTGAATAACTATGAGCCAAGCTACCCTGGCACGAGTGTTTGAGATGCCATCCAAACCCGACCAGAGAAAATTGTGGATCAATCTCTGCAATTGGCCAATGCACGCACGAGAGAAGCACCAACAAGAGGCAATAAACCAAGCTGAGGCAAGCAATACCTGATTAGCCACCAAAGCTCTGGAAGCTAAATCTAATCTCCTAGAGCTCCAATGGAGGAACTTCTTCCGGATACTCATAAGTACTGGAGCAAACTGCTGTGCAGGAGAAATATCAATCCGAACTTTGCATCCCAAATATCTAGCAGTGCATCCTCTGCTGATCCAAGTACCAAGCTTTGCACCCCAAGCAACTCTCGGTGAATCACTAACCCAAAAACCAACAGATTTGTGCCAATTAATGAGTGCCCCTGCTGCCAAACAAGACTCCTCTAGTGCTAGCCGGAAGGAACATAAGCATATATGTGAAGCCTCCAAGAACATGGCTATGTCATCAGCTAACTCAAAGTCAACCAATTCCTCTTGACTATGAAGTGGCAACCTCAATCCCGAAATACCAACAGTGGAGCGGAGAAAGACGCTCATGGCCTCTGCAACTATGATATATAATAATGGGGCTAAAGGGCAGCCCTGCCGTACTGAGCAAGAAATCTGAAACCACTCTCCTCTATCACCGCAAGTGAGCACTCTACTGTGGGCATCACGATACATGCATGAAACTCCCTTGATCCATCTCTGATAGAAGCCCATATGGCTAATAAGAGTATCCTCAAGGAAGTCCCAATCCACTCTATCATAGGCCTTCTCAAAATCCAAGAGCAGAATGGCAAAGGACTAATTACTCGCTTTAGCCCATTCAACGGCCTCCCAAAACGAGAAAATGTTATCAAAATTGCTCCTCCCGTGTAAGAATCCATTCTGAGTATCATGAATGACATCCTGCAAATGGCTGCAATTTGATGCGCACTGCCTTAGCAAGAATCTTTTATGCAGTCCCAAGTAAGGTGATAGGTCTCCACTGGTCAATCAATGTCTTATCCCCACTCTTAGCAATAAGATAAATAAGCCCCTCAGTGAGAGAAGAAGGCATAGAACTTGTGTCCCACATCTCTTGTGCAGAGCCGATGTGATCTCAGTCCCAATCTCATCCCAAAAAGTAATGAAAAAAGCAGGGGAGAGGCCATCCTCCCCGGACACTTACCATGAGGTAGGCATGAAGAGCATGACTGAACTCCTACATAGAAAAAGGGGCATCCAGAGCGGCACACATCTCCTCAGTGATCAAATGTGGCAATGCATTCCAAACCTTCCTTTGTGCCCTGTGTCTCAAATCAGCATGCGGCTCAACACTAAGAAGCTGGTGATAGAAATCAGTGGCAATCTGTCTAACCATAAGAGGATCTGAGTGAAGAGTGCCATGTGAATCCTGCAACTGCCTAACACTATCTCTGGCATGAGATGGGCCGTGAGTAGAAAAGAAATGTTTGTTACATCTGCCACCCATCTGTGTCCAAAAGAATTCCTGGGCATGGAAACGGTACTCCGCGCACTGCTCAAGAGAGTGATGAAGTTCTGCCCTAACAATACATAAAGAATCTGCAACCCATTGAGCATGAGGATGTTTCTCGTGCTCTTTCTGCAAGGCAGCCAATCTACGTCTAATAGCCCTTTCTAAATCCAAGGCCTCTTGCCTCTTAGACAGGGCACATGTGTGATAAAAGTCACTAATATCACAGAGAGCAAAGGCCAGGCTTTGAGAGGCCTGTGAGAAATCATGAGATCTCCAAAAATCAAGCATACGACGTGATAGCTCTGCATCAGAAAACAAATGATCAGGGATGCGTACATGGGGTGCTGATCCATGGCAATTCGGATCTCTAATACATAAAACCACTAGGCAATGATCCGATTTAGAGATGCCTGTAGCAATAAAAGTATGCCCACCTCTGTCAAGCACCCAATCATCCACATAAAATCTGTCTAACCGTGCATAAATACATCGTGCATCTCTTCTCCTGTTAGACCATGAATAAAGAAGAGTGGATGGACTCCTCAAAATGTCATCCTCATGCCAACAATCTCTGCCATGAATGGAGAGTATAAACCTCTCCCAAGACACTCTTTCAAGAGGATGCACCAAGCCCTCATGCCCATCTCCTTTATTCGTTGGCATCTCAACCATGTTAAAATCCCCACCAATAATCCAATGGTTGGCAGGAGGCATCAATGTAGTGAGAGATTTCCAAAAGGCAATCCTCTCACCTCTATGGTTAGAAGCATAGAGGTTGAGAATACCAATGCGTGTAGTACCTTGCATAAGAAGGATCCACTGCGCTCTCGTAGGCAAAATGACACCATGTCCAATGATGCAAGGCAAGATCAAAGCTGAAACAGAGATACAGACACCACCCTCGGTATCAACAGTTGGTGACCAAAAGGTGTGTCCTGAGAGAAGCTTGCCTGATCTCCCACACTGGGCTAGCATCTAGTTTATGCTCTTGCAAGAGCAATACATGTCAGAATATGCAGTGGAGATGAAGACAAAATCTGAGAACACGAGCAAGTGCATTGCAGAAAAATACAGCAATAGAGAAGGAGAGAGAGAGGCGTGTAACTCTGCTATATATACACAAGAAAATCCTGGTGACTGAATACAAAGTGTGGGGGGCCATGGGGCCATTTTATATGGCCCCATCAGCCAGTCGGCCAGCACAAAAGACAACCGACAGAAGTATAAGGCCCACGACTTGCTCAGCCCTCTAGTCGGCCAGCTTCTGTCAATCGGCCAGCTACAGAGGACAACCTGGGGGTAACAGAATCAGTCGGCCACCATTTGGATGAGCCAACAGCAACACGATAGCCTCCCACACCTAAGGAAAAATAGGGAAAAAATATGGAGAGTGGGGAAAAATGAGAAAACACCTAAATCGAGCGGGCACACCCACAACAGAGGCTCTGGTGTAAATATACAGACAGGAGATGACTGCTAACAATAAATCCATAGGTCCACCTGTGACTACACAATGAAGCTCGGTTTTTACAATTTGTTTCTGCCAACGTGGAAAAAAACTCCCAAGACCCTGAATGTTCCAAGAGACAATCCTCATAAGGACTCAGAGTAGGAACGACTAGATCTCGTGGTCGACGAAGGACCCCCTTTAGAGGTGGAAGTATGTCTCGCATAGGTAAGGGAGGGAAAATCTGACGATGTAAACCTTACCTCTCTCCCACTCCGGGGAAAAGCCAGGGCTAGTCCTCAAAACTGGAGAGGTACCATGACAATGCGAATGCGCAACATCATCCTCAAGGGTACAATCATCCTATAATTGTAATGCAGCATCCTCCTGTGAAGGATCCAGATCATGTGCCTGCAAAGCCTCATCCTCAAAAGAAGGATCAACATCCTATGAGGCAAGAGCTGCATAGGGGTTAGGGTGCTCCACAAGGGGTGTGGGTGAAGGGGTAGGTACGGGGGTCCGAGGGTGCCTGCCATCCCTAACCACAACCAAACGTTGTGTGGTTTGCTGTGGCAAAGGAGCAACTGGAGTCTCGGCAACTGCAGAACGCCTCTAATGGGCAGGACCATGCCGCCTCCTAGCATGGCCCCTCGATCTGGGACAATCTCTAGCAATGTGACCATGTCGACGACAAATCAGACACTGGTCAGGTCTGCTTGCATCTCAATCCTCTAGCGGAAATGAGATCCGTCAGGGCTCTGAAGCATAACATGATCATCAGTAATTGATGGATCAGGAACAAGCACGAGGACCCGGGGTACACCATCAAGAATGGCGGTAACGGCCGCGGAAGCTGAGGCGGTAGAGCTCGGAAGAACTGGTACCTATAGAACTTGGCCAAAGGATGCCCCTATGGAAGCTAAAAGCTTCCAATAGGACCGAGGAAGAGCAGGGAACCGTAGTGAGACCCGAGTAAGGCGCTGATCCTCCGCCATTGGATCAAAGCCCACTTGGTACTGAAAGAAGAAAATCTTCCTAGGACCAAGAGGGAAAGGGCTGCCAGCCAAAACCTGAGAAGTAGCTTTTGAAGAATGAAAGTCCACCTGGAAGAAGCCTCCACCAAGCAAACAAGTATCTTGGAAGTGCACAATCAGCTCCGAAGGGAGAGCTGCTAGAAGCCATTCACGGGCCTGCGAACGAGAGGGGTGGGAACCATAAACTCTCGCAACAAGGGTGGTCTGGACCTCAAGGTCAATGTCGTGCTGAAGAGAGGCGAGCTCGTCTTGTGAAAAATTGATGATTCTCCCGGTCAGTGGGGGTGACGAAAGAATCGCTGTGGCAACAGAATCCATAAAGCCAATTAAAAAAAAAGTGGGTGGCCGACTTGCATCCAGATAAAATTGCTGTTGAAAAGGGGCAGGTGCAAAAGAAGGGGGGCAGAAGTAGTGGGGCAGGCGGGGGCAGCAGAGGGGCAGGCAGGAGCACAAGCTCACCTCTCTGCAGCAGCAGTTTTTTTCAAGTCCTACAGCTTTACTTTTCTTTTTGCGAGAACTGAGACTTCTATTAACCATGAAAAAAATGATACAAAACTATGGATAAACGCTTGAGAGTTAAGCATGAGCTCCTGCTTGCAAGCTGCAGCCCTCCCCCCCTTGCGTTTCGCCCCTGTGTTGGCCCCTCCCTGCCTTCCAGCCCCTAGCCCTTCCGCCAGCTATCTGCCGCTCCTCGTGTGACCCCCCTTCTCCTCTGTATGACTTCCTGCTGGCCCCTGCCTCCTGTTTTGCTCTGCTGAAATCAGGGTATCCTAGGAGGAGCTATGGAGGGCAAAATATCATCATCATGGTGGAATATGTAGAAGAGAAATGAAGGAGAGAGAAGAAGGTTTAAGCCATGAAAATGGTTGATAGAGAGAGAGTAAGGAAGAGAGAGATGAGATACTCAAGCAAGTTTGCACAACTCAAATGATACTCATGATTATGAATAAACACCCCAGTACATGCTTTTATAGGCATCAAGCCTTATCTTTTGACCTAGACCTAAATAAGGGCTGTTCACACCAACTAAGTCCGAAATACCCAACAAACCCCCCTTCGGAGTGATGGGAGGTAATGATAGCCTTTAATAGTCCATATACTCCAACACTGGCAAAGAAACAAGACATGGTCCCCGCAACTGGCTCACAGGCTCATGAGCATGGGTCAGAGGCATAAAAGCATGGCTCAGAGGCTCATGTAGTATGGCTCAATGCGAAAGACTCAGAGGTCATGCCTTGCCTCGGGAGACAAGACAGCCTACATCAGCATACCAAAGTAAATCCCCCTTGCTCTAAGCAGGGTAAAGAGGGAATTATGGAGCATTGCAAAAAAAACCCCAAAAGATTTAGATTTTGAGGGACATCCAGGGTAGAGAACCCCTGACTACAAAATATTCACATTTTGGGGGACATCTCGGGCAAAGAACCCTTGACTCAAACTGGACTAGAAGTTGAGGAAGAAAAGTCTCCCGTCGATGCCGATGAAGGTCCTTTTGCATCAGTATTTCAAAGTTTCCTACACTTGATGGTCAAGTGTGGGACGTGTACTTGCGAGGAGCACAAACTTTGTGATGGTGTTGCAGTACTTCTAGTTACATTCCTTTTTGGCATGAAAGCCATGGCAAAGGACCCAAGGTAAAGGTTGAGCAGATACTTTGTGATGGTGCTTGCAGTACTTCTAGTTACATTCCTTTTTGGCATGAAAGCCAGGGCACCCAAGGGAAAGGTTGAATTCCTCCATGATACTTTAACTCAAAATATTAGTATACGAGCACTAAGTACCTTACTGACATATGATGTTGCAGAGGAGCACCATGGGGGCCTTTAACTTGTTAAGAGACAGCCTGGAGAAGCTGGTTGCTGCACATAAGGGAGGCAGCGGGAGCAAGCTGCGGAGGTGCAGCCACGCAATACAAACGGAGAACAGGCAGCAGGAGCAGGTTGTGGAGGTGCAGCCAGGCAATACAAGCGGAGAAGAGGCTCAGTGAACACAGAGGAGTTACGCAGCTCTGTGGGTGGCGTGGGCTGCAGGGAGGAGCACAGGTGCAGGTGCAGGTGGGCTGCGAGCAGAAGAGCTGCGCGGATTGGGCAGAAAACGCTGCTCTTCAAGAGGGCAGAGCAAAGAGCGCGAATTGGTGCTACTCACGGCTGGGAAAAACATAATAGAGGCACTGCTGCTGGCTGTGGACTGGTGAAGAGACAACGACAGCATCATCAGTATCTGCAACTGCCTGTTTTTGAAGCAGACCTCCTGTTCCTCTCCAGCTTGGTGCATTCATTGGAATCCATGACCTTAGTCTACAAATTCGTTTTGGCAGAAAACCAGCACGGGGTCAGATTAGGGACTTCTTGCAAGCCACCTTGGTTGGCGAACAGGGGTGCAGCATTGACATCCAGTTTCTTGGTATTAAGTACATTGGATCTGAATGCGACTCACCCACGCTTGCGGAGAAGACAATGGCATTGAGCCCCATTGCAGTATGGGGCATCCATGTGTACTTCACCAGTTGGAGGCACAGTTTCTCTCCGGACTCTTGACACACTAGCGGCCCCGCAGATGCGTCTGGCTTCCCGGTTACGGTGCGTTTCCCCGGCAACAACGAATACTTTGAGCTTCTACCAGTGATTGGGCGCTCTATCGGCCTGGTTCTAGAGCCACCCCCAAGTGGCAGCAATCGCCACTCAGGCAGCGGGACTCCCCACCCTTCAAGTTCTCATAGCCTTGCTGGATTCCTACCCCAACAGCTCACGATTCTGTAGAGCTGAATGGTTCTCACTTCATGCAGGGCCTTGAGTTTTCGGGATTGCCCGGACAGTGTTTTGTGTGCTGCCAATGTGGGAGTCTTTTTTGTTGAAATTAGAGCAATGTGATGAGCTATGGTGGATCAAATACTAGAATCAACATCATTAACAAGTGATTAGTAAATAATTAAGACGTAATTAGTGAGTGATTAGCAAATAATTAAGACGTAATTAGTGAATAATTAGCAAATGGCTTAATGTAGGCATGGATAATCAAAAACCAGCAAATTCTCATTAGGCCAATGCCTCAATTTATAGTGTTTACATCCAAGCATCAAATCCCACTGATTTCTCCTTGATTCACTCCACCTCTCCCGGAATATCTCCACCTCTTTTGCTTGATTCTCTCCACCTCTCACTTTTCCCAGAATATCTCCACACTTCCTACATCTTCTCATGCTACCCTTTATTCTCTCCCAGTAGATTTTTCTCACCTTTTCACAGGTTCTTTCACATTTACACATTCTCTTTTATAGCCTCTAACCAAGGGCTTGTTCCCGCACACACCCTATTCACTTGTATATTTCAACACCTCCCCTCCCGTCGCCGCTTCCTCCCCGTCACTTCCTCTCTCTCTCTCTCTCTCTCCCGTCGCCGCTGCAGCAGGGCCTGCCCCTCCCGCTGTAGTAGCAGTCCCCTCCTCTGCTCCTCTGCTCGCCCTTACCCTCTCTTGAGTAGGGTTTAAATTCAGTACCCCCCTGAGGGGGAGGGGGGGGGCTCCCTGTGGGCTATTTTCAGCACCCCCGTGATACAACATGGCCCCTAAACTGAAGTCATTTGCAACCATGGCCTCGAACCCACCCCCCCTTCCACCCCTTATCAAACCTCAATCCCCATGGGAGATCTTCATCATGGGAGAACTGAAGAAATTGCAGCAGGAGGTCTCCACCCTCAAAACTGAGCTGACACACAAGGAAACAAAGATTGCCAGTCAAGAAACAAGGATTGCTGGCCTCGAAGCTCAATTGCAGGACATCAAGAACAAGCAGGAGATTCAGGAAGCAGCCCAAGAAGCAACCCAAAAAATACAGGAAACACAACAAGAAAGCACAAAACCTCAGGTAAAATCAGAGAACTTTGTCAGTGAAGTACTGTCAGTCCTGAAAGAAAATGAAAGGGTCAAAAGCCTGGAAACTTTTGTTCGAATTGGGGGCTTGCCAGAAGATTGGTCAGTAGGTACCAACACAGATGAACAGCTAGAGGGATACATCTTGGATGTAGATATCATAAAGGAACGACTCACTAAAGTGGTACCTTTTATAGACCTTGGTGACCCAACTGACATTCAAATTAAAGGGAAACAGGCTAGGGTTCGATACTATGATATGATTGATAAGATCAAGGTAATGAAGCAGACTAAATCATTGCAAGGTACCTCGGTGTGGATTTCTGATGAGTTGACCCCACTACAACTAAAGAATAGAGCGGGGGAACTGGCCAAAGTCAGAGAAGCAAGGAAACAAGGGAAGTGGGCGGTCTATAGAGGAGGAAAAGCTATCATCAAAGATTTTAAAGGTCCACCCTCCTTTTGAAGGACATGAACTTGATACTTATACATATCTAATCACATTAAGCACATGGTGATTTTACCATTGTAACATGTAACTCTCATGAGTCATGAGAGCTTTGAAGTTAGTTTTTCTTTTTGATCCCACATGCACTTTTCTTTAACCGATACCCCGAAGTGGATTGTAACCAAAGATGTATTCTGATCTGTCCTATAGGTCAGCTTTGGCCTCGACAGGACGTTAATATATCTTTCTTTCTTTCTTTCTTTCTAGCATACTTGGACCCTATACCAAGTTTCCCTCTTACTTGATAGCCCGCGACCAGTGCCTCAAGTCCCTAAACTTATAGTCCTTGACACTCTCTCTCTCTATGTGTCCAAGGCTACTACAAGTGCCCGCGACCTTGACTAAAGTGCTCACACATACATCTATCTACCACGTGGCCTACATCATCGGTGGCTCAGAGGTGGTTTTACTTTGTTGGGGCAGGTTACATTGGGTTGTGGGGTCTCTCTCTCTCTCTCTCTCTCTCTCAGAAAAGATGATCCGACTCCACTTCCTTTGGAGCCTCCATGAAGTTTGCCGATGTCGTTCCTTCTCCACTGGGTTTGCTGTAGTTGTCTCTTGCCATGTGTCCTGGCTTTCCACAGTTGTGGCAAGTGAAGGTCCTTCCTCCTACTCTGCCTCTCCCTCGTCCTCGTCCTCAAGAGAATCCTCCTCGGGTGAAGAATGTTTTTTCTTCTCCTGCTGTTGAGTCGAGCCATTTCTTCTCTTTGCCTCTGCTCTCTTGCTCTAGTAGAGCTGCTTCTATCTCGTGTAGCTTCAATTCAAGTACATTCTTTAGTGTTGCTACAATATTTTCATATTCACCTTTGTCCACACTCTTCAGAAGCACTGCTAGTGTCTCATCATCTTCTACCTTTTTGCCAATAGCTGCCAGTTATTGCTTAATGCTTTTATATTTGTTCAAGTGTGTGATTAAAGGTTCACTTTTCTTCATATCCAATTTGTAGACTTGCATTAACAGATTTATCTTTGAATTTTTAGCTTGTGTGCCAAATAATTTATTGAGTTCATCCCATGCATCTTTTGCCCATTGTATCCCTGTGATGTGATGAATAATTTCATCATTTAAACTGAGTGCAATAAGTCCCAATGCTTTTTCATTCCTGCTCTTCCACTCATTTTCCTCTCTCGTCTCTGGGCATTCATCTCTTCCTTGAACTAGCCCCCAGAGATTTTTCCTCATGAGCAAATACATGGTTTTTGTCTGCCATGTGTAAAATTGTTCCCCATTAAATTTGGCTATTTCTTGTGATGTACTCATGATGATATGAAGGGGGTCTTACCTCGTGATCCAATTTCAAGATTCAAGGGCAGTGTCTACCCTTTTACAACTCAATCTGGTGTTTAAGAGATAATTACAACAAATTTATCAGCATAAAACCAACAGAAATTACATTAAATCAAGGGTAACCAATTTATACGGAATGGTTGGAGTATCAAACCAACTCCGAATTGCAATCTAAAGTTATAGAGATCTGTATCAGATATCTAATGGTTAATTTGAACCCTCAATTGCACCAAAATACAATGATTAGCACTGATTAATCACTGATTAACAAATTAATCCACTGTTTTGTATGCAAAAAACAGAGTATGCGGGGAGTCCAGATCTGATGCCTTAGACTTCAAATGAGCTCAAATGCTTTCAAAGCCATCAATAGCAATGAGTCTAGTAGAGAATTAAGCCAAGAAACACAAGATTTGACCAAATATTGAAAGCTTAATCTTTGTTTTACCAAAGTCACTGTAGATTTGATGAAGAGCTTGGATCTCACTGCTGTAGACTTGATGAAATTAAATTCTGACTTCACCAGCTTGTAGAGCATGCTTGAAAACACTTGGGACTAAGAGGAATTAGACCCATTTGAACTGATGAAGAAGAGATCTGCAAATTTCTCGCAGAAACAGACGCTTGCTAATTTCGCAAATTCTCCCTCGTCCGGCGGTGGTTTGCTGCGTTGTTTCGATTGGCTAGAGTAGCAAGGAGTTGGCTAGCTAGGGTTAGAAGCAATAGGCCTAATTTTGAGTGTGCAAGGAGCTAGAGCTCCTCCACTGGCTAGGGGTACAGAGGTGAGTTGAAAAATAACTAAAATTTTTATTAATTTCTACTAATTATCTACTAATCCTAATTAATTAGATAATGGACTCATAAACCTGATGGATTCTAGGCATGGCTCTGATACCATGTTGAAATTAGAGCATTGTGATGAGCTATGGTGGATCAAATACTAGAATCAACATCATTAACAAGTGATTAGCAAATAATTAAGACGTAATTAGTGAGTAATTAGTGAGTAATTAGCAAATAGCTTAATGTAGGCATGGATAATCAAAAACTAGCAAATTCTCATTAGGCCAATGCCTCAATTTATAATGTTTACATCCAAGCATCAAATCCCACTGATTTCTCCTTGATTCACTCCACCTCTCCCAGAATATCTCCACCTCTTTTGCTTGATCCTCTCCACCTCTCACTTTTCCCAGAATATCTCCCTCAATATCTCCACACTTCCTAAATCTTCTCATGCTACCCTTTATTCTCTCCCAGTAGATTCTTCTCACCTTTTCACAGGTTCTTTCACATTTACACATTCTCTTTTACAGCCTCTAACCAAGGACTTGTTCCTGCACACACCCTATTCACTTGTATATTTCAACATGTTTAAGGTCTGGAACGCACTATCACTTGAGTGGTTAGTACTTAAGTTCTGACCTAGGAAATGCATTGATCCTGATCACATATAGGCCATGGTAGAGCATGGGCTACGTTTATGTGGTCCCTTCACCTGCCATGGAGTCTCTGTGGTGCCCAGAAGCAAGTTCCTTGCTAATCCTCTTCCTCTTGTTCTTTGCAGTCTAGAAAAAGATGATTCAACTCTCTTACTGGTCAGTTGTCTCCCTTGCATCCTGTCTTTTTCTTTTTTCCTTGAGAAGATCCCTCGGTAGTCACAATTAGGTACCTGACCATTTTTTATCCACTCGTTTGCTCTTGGACGAAGAAATCACTCGTGGTCGGGCTCACAAGTGCAGGGATTCATACTCTGGACCTCCCCTCCCCAAGTCATAAGCCCATACCGCTGGGCTATGTGCCTGTTGCTTGCATCATCCCATCTTGAACTCATCCCCTCTAGGAAAGAACACAACATATCCCCATAGCACAAGAACTAAGCTCAAAGACCAAAAAACAACTTGGTGCAAGTAGTACCAGCCTGGAATATTTTAGTAGTCAAGACATTAAATAAGAAGGTGGAGCTACACACTGCACATGCTGCATGTACACAAAATCAATCCCAAAAGCACACATCAAGAGGATGCAAACATGTACAAGAAACATCAAATAGCCTATAAAGCTTGGTTGCAAGTAATGCACTGTTTTGAAAAAAACAGATCTTTATAGAGTCACTGCAAAATAACATAAGTGAAGGAAAAAAACTGTCAAGAATGATCAATAGCCACCAATCGTCAATGGTCATATGCCATAGCAAGAGAGATTCTTGCCTTCCAAAATCTTTGCTCCTTTACAAGTCGAGACTTGATATGGTCATCATAAAGAAACTGCGAGAAGATCATAAATTTCTGTGCAAGAAATTGATATGCAAAGTTGACAGTGGTACTCATAATGCCCGTGCCATGTGTCCGTATGGAATTAGCCACATGTTTTACACTGATTGTGTTTAGATACTTCCTTTCACGTGCATTTGAGACTCTTTCAATAAAAACCTGAAAAACAATTCTTTTGTCAGTTTTTGCGTTGTTCTTAGCAATACTTTATACAGAAAATTGTAATTATCAAAATTGACACCACATTTGATAACAGAAAGTCCACCACATTTAGAAGAGCAGCCTCCAAAGCAATGCAGTCCCACTTCTCAACCCAAAAAAAACAAGCAATACCAAAGAGTCTGTAAGAATCACCTAGTGAAAGGACATGCATCCATAGCAATCAGAGGGAGACTTCTTCCTGGAGCAATGTATGTGTGATTTTACCCGCTGCAGGCGTTCCCAGTATATCAGGCAGAGAAGCAGCCCACCATGCTGTTGCCTATTTGTTGCAGCGCTCTGTCACGCATCCCAGCAATCTAGTGGAGCTTGCACACACTGATTTGCCTTCTGGTCCAATAACTTGACAAAGGATTGCACAAAGAGGTAGAGGAAGGCATGCAGCTTTACTATGGTACGCATTAGCAACTTTTGCACACTTGGCATCCATGTTTTCCTTCAATCTTTCTGTGAAGATCCTCAAACATTTGTCCTGTAATCTAATGATCTCCCTTAATGATATTGAAGAATTATCAAGAATAATCTCTTGGTACTTTTTTTGGGTACACTGCAGATTGTGATGGAATAGCTAGAGATATCCTAACAAAGATTAGGCATTGAAACCAGAAAGGCAGTTCAACTGCAACGTACCCAATACTAATCCTCGGGATTACGGCCTAATCTGGTAGGGTTAGGAGAGCCCTAAGGCGGATAGGGGTGGCTACGGTTCATATTAATAAATCCATGTGAACTGGCTATTTATGACTAGATGGTTAACCATTCACTTTACAAGTGTCACGTGCACACCCAATAGGTGTACAAGTGACATGGCATTCTTAGCACTCATAAGCATTAAGCAAAGCATTAAGGAAAGGCATTCAAGCATTAAGCAGGACATTTAAGCATTAATCCATTTATCACAGCTGTCCAGAAGTGTTTGGGGCTTTACAGCACCTACAGCAGCTACATAAGACATTCAAGGCATTTAGAGCATGTAGCCCAGCAAGTCAAAGGATAGGGAACCAGCTGACAGGGCCTGGTCAGCAGCCGACTCAGCATTTATAACCAGCCTACAGCAGCTTTGAGCATTTAAGGAAGTTGTGAAGGTCGAGTCAACTGACCGACAGCAGTAGGTACAGCCGACCGACAGCATAAATCATATATAAGCAAAGTCACATCATTCAGTTCATGCATCTCATATCTGGCATCTTCTCAGATTTCCTTCCTAGGGAGCAAGGGGAAGTCAACAGATCAGCAGAGCATTCAGTATCATAAGCAGCATCAGCATATTCAGCATACAGATAGAAGAAAGCATTCAATTCATATCCTGCCTCCTAGAGGAAAGCCAACATTCCAAGGGTGGACCTCAGTATTGGAGAAGGGAACAATCATTCATCATCAGCATTCAACATCTCTCTCTTCCCGAGATAGATATTCATCTAGGACAGGCATAGATCTTCATTGTAACCATTGCATTTAATATAGCTGCATTGCATTGCATTGACACCATTGTCTATCTCTTAAGTATAATTAAGTGCATTTTAGTTAAGCCTAAGGTTGTTTTACTACGATGAATCCCCCACATGTCACATTAGTATCACAGCTTTACAAGGTAAGCAGCCTTAGTTCATGTTCATTCCAAAGGTCATTCAGTAAGTCAACATGTTAGTCGCATTCCGCTAAGTTAAATCCAGTTCTCAAGATCTTGCAGGCCATCCTTAGGGTTTTCCCCTTAGGCATGCATCAGTAACCCATCCATCTGCATTCTTGCATAGCATATAGGGTTGCACATGGCTTGCATCAGCATAGTAGTCATCCTAGCAATCAGTCTAGTATCTTGCATCTGCAAGGCATACAAGTTTTCCCCATGAGTTCTTTGGGGACGAATGACATCCATCATCAAAGGAGTAATTGGAGTTTTGGGCTTCAACTGGTTAGCAGGGGGTTCTCTTCCACATAAGAAGACAGAAGTTTGTTCCAACATTGCCTCAGGAGGTTCAGAGGTTCAGTGACGGAGATGGTGCGTGAAAGGATTCCATAGACAAGTTAGTGGTGATTCAGGCATTTCCAAGCAGATTTAGCAGCATTTGCCATGTAGTTCCCACAGTGGAGAAGTCTTTGGCTCAAAGGATTCAACTCCTACGGCGGTTGACCTTAGTCCCGGCAGAAGAAGTCAGAATGGGGCAGTGGTTTTAGTGGAGGATATCAGCACAGAGGAGTCGAATAGTTGCCAGGTGTACCACCCAACAACAGTTTAGCAGAGGGGAATGTCCACACCTAGTAGGTGTACAAGTGACATGGCATTCTTAGCACTCATAAGCATTAAGTAAAGGCATTCAAGAATTAAGCATAACATTTAAGCATTAATCCATTTATCACAGCATGTACAATAGTGTTTGGGGCTTTACAGCACCTACAGCATGTACATAAGACATTCAAGGCATTTACACCATGTAGTTGTAGCAGGGTGGTTTGCCCGGATGGGTGAGTTGTAATTGAGAAAGGAGAGAGAAGATGTGTGTGTGTGTGTGAGTCATCCCATATGAAGATGGGTGAGATGGTGCCTTAAAGTTGTATAAAAAGGCATGTATTGGAGTTTGAAAAGTATTCTTGTGTGGGAACATGGGAACACCCCTTTGGTGTAGTTGACGTTTGAGGCATCACTTTCCATCTCCCCCCTTCCCAATCTCCTTGTTACAGGGTTAGAGTCTTTTCGCTTATGTTTTTAGGGTTTGCTATCAATATCGCTAGTTTCTGCGATTTTGCTCAGGTTTCGTCAGAGTTTCTTGGATGCTTCCTTGGGATTAATACTGTTCGTACCTACCAGCTGCTCAGCTGCTTCAGTCACTGCTTACCCGTGCCTTTGGCAGACACGCTACATGGTTACGACGGCTGTTGGCTCACCGCATTGCTGGGCATGCATTGGTCCCCATCAATCCTTCTCAACCTATATGGCAGTCACATGCTGTAAATGCACACTTCCTATCTGGCGCCTTTACACATGATGCGACCCAGCCCTCTTGCCGGCGAATCACCCTTTCAAACTCTCGCAAAGCCCACCCGCCCCTCTGCAGTTCGTCCGCTTCTCACCTTGTTTACTCTTTCACTGTTAGCGAGACACCAGCTTGCCATGCTCTGCCTATGCTTCTTGCCGCTTCACCAAATCGCCCTCACCCTCAGCCATCGTCATATTCAATAGTTCAAGGCGGCATGGTGTTCAAGTCTAGTTGCAAAGAAGACAGAGGTTGCCATGCTGCACAGTGGTCACTGTTGTCACATTTTTAGCTATTTTCGTACACCTACTCTGAACTTGCTAAAATCCTCCAAGCTTGAGAGAGCACATGGCGGGGGGGAAGCGATATGGTTCGGCGCTACTGTTACTGTGCTGCAATCGAAGCCTTTTCATCCTACTCCACTCCTTACTGCCACTCTTGCCTCTTCGCAAGCACAAAACCACTCTCATGCTCACCGCCACCTCCCTCGCCAATACACTTGCCTTGTCACTTCCGGCTGCCCGTTGGCCATGCATTGTGTGCTATGCATGCCAAATGGCGCCGTTGGCTACAGCCCCATTAACTTTCCCTTCAGATCACTTCCAGTGCCCTTGCAACTGCTTACACATTCTAAATTTTCAAACATTCGACTGCCCACCCAACGTTCACCCGGTGAGTTTGCCAGCCCGGATGGGTGAGTTGTAATTGAGAAAGGAGAGAGAAGATGTGTGTGTGTGAGTCATCCCATATAAACATGGGTGCGATGGTGCCTTAAAGTTGTATAAAAAGGCATGCATTGGAGTTTGAAAAGAATTCTTGAGTGGAAACGTGGGAACACCCCTTGGTGTAGTTGAGGTTTGAGTCATCACTGATGTCATCAAAGGTTCTAATTTTTGTATAAAGGGACAGTCCCTCTTGTTGGCAATTAACAAGAAATTCGCCATCTCTCTTTGTGTCCTTTTAATCGTGGTACAGTAGCCCATCAAGTCAGAGCATAGGGAACTAGCCGACAGGGCCTGGTCAGCAGCCGACTCAGCATTTATAACCAGCTGACAGCAGCTTTGCGCATGTAAGGAAGTCGTGAAGGTCCTGTAAACTGGCCGACAGCAGTAGGTACAGCTGACCAGCAGCATAAATCATCTATAAGCAAAGTCGCATCATTCAGTTCATGCATCTCATATCTGGCATCTTCTCAGCGTTTCCTTCCAAGGGAGCAAGGGGAAGTCAGCAGATCATCCTCATCATTCAGCAGAGCATTTAGTATCATAAGCAGCATCAGCATATTCAGCATACAGATAGAAGAAAGCATTCAGTTCATATCCTACCTCCTACATAGAGGAAAGCCAGCATTCCAAGGGTGGACCTCAGAATTGGAGAAGGGAACAGTCATTCATCATCAGCATTCAGCATATCTCTCTCTTCCTGAGATAGATATTCATCTAGGACTGCTTGGGACTGTTTTGCTTCAGTATATTCAGCATAGTTTTCTCCATCTCTCTCTCTCTCTCTCTCTCTCTATCGAGATGCTCGGGTCATCATTGATGGCCGGCCCATGGATTAGCGGTTTGGGGCCTATGGGACACAAACCAGGCCACTGACAGAGATACACATAGCAGTATGGAACTGTAATGGTTCACTATGGGTGCAGCCTGGACGACTGGAGCATGTTATGGTGGGGAGAGACATCATACTTCTGACAGAGACACATCAGAGCCCAGAGAGAGGGCTACCTCGAGTAGAGGGATTCCAGTGGGAGTCAGCATACAGGAGGACCACACGCCAGGGTACCTCGAGAGGGTCGGGGGGAGTAGCAGTCCTATTCAGACGGGAGCTACAGGGGAGACTGAGAGTGGTAGCACAGGATCCAGAGGCCAGATACATGTGGATCAGCTTACAGCTCTCACAGGACAGGGTTATATACATAGCTCTATGTTACTTTTCTCCATCAGGATCCTCCTACGTCATTACACAGGACATGCCACAGGAGGAGGAGATAGGAGCCTCGCCATACACTTGTCTGTCAGAGGAGATTATGCATTATTCTACACTAGGGGAAGTATTTCTTACGGGCGACTTCAATGCCCACACACAGAGCAGACAGTGTGAGGTGTATGACTATGATGACATGGAGATCCTCCACCCTGTGGATCCAGAGGAGATAGGGGCTAGTCGGGCATCAGAGGACACTGGACCAGACAGAGGGCATTATGGGGACCACTTACTAGAGTTGGGAGCCAGGCATCGTCTCGTTATTTATAACGGGATGCTACAGTGGCCGGGATCAGGAGGGCTGACATGCTTCCCACATGGGGGTCATACACGGACTAGAGGCACGGTGGTAGACTACATTATGGGGTCTTTGGAGGCATCACAGCTTGTCACCTCAATCTCCATTCCACCTCGTCCTATTGGCGCAGATCATACATACTTGGCATTTTCACTAGCCGGATCACCAGTATCACCAGCCCCCCACATACCGACGCCACACACTACCATCTACTTCACACATGACATTGCAGACATATACACTGGCAGAGTAGAGGATGGGCTCCTACTCATGGATCCCCTGGCATCTATGGATACCATTACAGCCCAGCTCGCATCACTCTTACACACGGCTGCATTACAGAGCTTCCCACATCGTGTACACTCAGGAGAGCCTGCGAGACCTGGGACTATGCCCCAGAACGGATGGTATGATGACGAGTGCAGAGCCCTATACTCACGACTCCGCATACAGAGAGCCTTGGGAGCCATCACAGAGCAGGAGTCGAGGAGAGAGATGAGGAGACTTACTCGCCGCAAAAGGCGGGCCTTCGCAGAGATACAAGAGCTAGAGATCTTTCATTTCTTCATGAGTAGAGATAGCCCTGTCTCATGGCGGCACTTCAGAGAGCCCCGGACCCCGACACCTATTGCAGACCCACAGACATGGCACACATATGCAGAGGGTCTATACCATGCCCCACAGCAGCCACCTATACCTCAGCCACAGGAGCCTCGACCTACCACAGCTAGCTTCTTTACCCACTCGATGGTACAGGAAGCTATCCGCCGCCTACAGCATGGACGGGCCGCCGACCATATGGGCCTACAGGGTGAGCATCTCATATATGCAGTAGATTCTTTAGCTCCTTTTCTTGCACACCTGTTTAACAGGGCACTAGCAGAGGGTTTGCCTGCGGAGTGGACGATGCACACCATTGTGCCGATTCACAAAACAGGGGATATGCTCGATCCGAGCAACTACAGGACGGTTATGGTTGGCCACGTGCTAGCCAAACTCTATGGTGCAGTGCTGGAGCAGGAGCTTAGCTTATATGCTGAGCGAGCAGGTTTACGATCATCAGGGCAGGCAGGCTTCAGGAGAGCTTTCTCTACCACTGACTATGTATTCACTTTGAGATGTATGATTGATCACGCCAGAGTGAGGAAGAGAAAGCTCTATTGCTGCTTTGTGGATTTCCGCAAGGCATTTGACACAGTACCACGAGAGAGGCTCTTTCAGCGCCTGCAGTCTCTTGGCATACCAGCAGATATGACATGGGGCATCTATGCATTATATGAGCAGGTTTTTGGGCGAGTGAGATGTCCAGGAGGTATGTCCGAGACTATTGCTAGCACCATTGGTGTGAAGCAAGGATGCCCACTTTCCCCCACGCTATTTGGGTTATACATTGATGAGGTGGCTGACTTCATTACACGGGGAGGCGGAGATGGAGTTGATTTAGCAGGTACCTCAGTACATATTATGCTCTATGCTGATGATATTGTATTAGTGTCTGAGTCCCCAGGTGGTCTACAGCAGCATCTACATGCACTCCATGATTTCTGCACGCAGAGGGGTCTTACTGTGAACCTTGGGAAAACCAAGGTTATGGTCTTTCATACATCGAGACAGGGCAGGAGTCAGCTGACATTCACTCTCGCAGGATGCCAGGTGGAGGTGGTGACATCATACGTGTACCTAGGGGTTACCTTCTCTGCAGCAGCCACACGCTTTACCATGGGTTCAGCAGCCAGAGCTAGATTGACACGGGGATATGCAGCATTGGCTATGCTAGAGAGACAGTGCCACCAGGCGCATTTTCAGGAGCCCCGGACGAAGGGGTGGCTATTTGACACATTAGTCACACCGGCATTGATGTATGGAGCAGCAGTATGGGCGCCAGGCCTTGCTACTCATTGGTGGACACAGATAGAGAGACCACAGGCCCTCATGATGGCACGCATGATACGCAGCAAACCGTCAGTACCTCATGACATTATCCGAGCAGAGTTTGCTGCGCCTCCTATGATGGTAGAGGCCATATTTCAGACTATATGCCTGCTATACAGATTCAGAGAGATGCCACAGGACAGATTATCATACAGAGCTTTTCAAGCATCTAGACAGTTGGCTGAGGCAGGAGACAGAGGATCATGGTATGCACAGGTCACACATTGGTTCTCACAACATGGCCTAGACATGGATCATCTACCACCATTCCAGTATGACAGGGATGCACCACATATCCGTCTCTCTCATAGTGAGAGGAACAGAGTATTGAGACAGGATCTATGGCAGCTCTATACACGAGAGACATGGATATCGCCTACACAGCCTCTTCCACCGAAGATGCTATACTACAGAGATCACTTCATGAGTATCACTGATGATGGATTTATAGAGAGGCCTAGATACATGGAGGGCTTTTTACCACACGGCTCCCGAGTGGCTATTGGTCAGCTCAGAGTTTCATCACACCGATTGGAGATTGAGACTGGCAGAGCAGCACGGATCCCCCGAGAGGAGAGGGTATGCAGATTGTGCAGAGAGGAGGTGGAGAGTGAGGAGCATTATGTATGCAGATGCAGAGCATATACAGCCATGAGAGAGAGATATCCCATTTTATTCAGAGAGCCACATTCCCTACGCCAGATCTTTGAGACAGCAGACCAGCGCATACTGGGGAGATACATTCTAGACATACAGCGCCACAGAGAGACATTATTACAGGCTCAAACAGCTCCAGAGGGGGGACGACAGACACAGATTACTACATTTTTTCAGAGATCCATACCCCTCCCAGCCCCTACACGGCAGGGAATTACTCTCCAGAGAGCAGAGACACTTAGAGCCCGCAGGAGACAGAGGACACCTGGCTTTCAGACACCATGCCTATACCAGAGAGAGATGACAGAGATCAGAGCTCAGTTTCACAGAGAGGGTGCAGAGCGACTGGCTCGCTTCAGAGCACACCCAGGCATGTTCTTCAGGGAGCTGTGGACACCCCCTTCACTGATGTATACCATTTTATACCCCCAGTATGGTACAGGATGGAGCTAGCTAGGTTGCATATCATGATTGTATACTCCATGCATATAGCTTTGCATTCTCCTAGTAATAGAGCTCCATCTCCTGCACACCCAGATTCAGCTTTTTTATTCAGTACTTTTTCATTTTGTTGGGATGACAGAGGATACCCCATACAGGTACTCCGATTTGTCTCATAGGCCGAGTTCGGTCTTTTGGAAGACGTTAATAAAATCTTTCTTTCTTTCTTTCTTTCTTTCTCTCTCTCTCTCTCTCTCTCTCTTGCATTAGTATCATCTTTATTTTTTCATTTTCTGGGTTTTTTTTAATCCAGACATTGTATCAGATCCACCATGATGTAACTTTTGGTCTCATAGGTCATTATGGCCTTTTGAAGACGTTAATATAACATTTCATTTCATTTCTGTTCAAGCACATTCTAGTTCGAAGATCTGTGTGTCCCCTCTTTCGGAAAGGTGGCTCGGTGTTGCTTCCCCTGTAAACAAGAGGAACAAACAGAAGATGGAGCCTTGATGGTCGGTAAACCCTCAACTAGCACATCCTTCGAAGCTCGCTGTAGAAGCTGATAGCTCAAATGGCCAAACCGAGCATGCCAAAGAGCGGAAGAAGAACCAAAAGAAAGCAAAGCGGTCAACTTGTACAAACCACTATCTTGGACTCCCTGAGCCAAGATGCTATTAGTCTCTGTATCACGAATGGTAATCTCATAATGAGAGAAGATCACCTCCGCACCTTGAGCTGTAAGAGCACTCAATGACAAAAGGTTAAATGCCAAATCTGGAATGTACAGAACGTCAGAGAAGTACCTCTTGTCCTCAGAGGAACGGAAGATGGGGATGGTGCCATGTCCATGCACTGGCACGGAAGAAGAATCACCCAGGTGATCTCGCCTGTCCTGGTAGTGAAGTCCTCGAACCAATCATGATGGGGTGTCGTGTGAGCAGTAGCACCGCTATCCACAATCCACGATCACGGCGGAGAAGTCACAAGAGCAAGTGCACGACGAGTACCTGCTAATAGAAGAATACCATCATCCTTCTTGGTCTGAGACACCGCTGTAGAGGAAGAGTTCTTTGCTGCTTCATCCCGTTTCTTCTTGTGACACTGAGGTGATTTATGGCCCTTCTTGCCACAATAATGCAATGTCCTTGTTTTTAGAAGATCTGCTTTTGTCTTTGTCTTTATCCTTGTCGTTATCCTTGGATTTCTTGTCAGAACCCCCTTTCCCTTTCTCTTCCCTTTATCTTGTGCAGCCAAAGCTCCATCAGAACCACCAGAGGTGCCAGTCCGCTCCTCAAAGCGAGACTCGATCTACATAATGGAGGAGAGAACTTCCTCCCAAGTAACTGGAACAGGACGAGGAGAAGAAACAAGAGACTGAAAATAAGCATCAAACCTCTTTGGAAGCTTGGAGAGAAGCCGAATAGCCATATTCTCTGTAGAGATATCCTTGCCACAAACAGCAAGCTCCTCCCAGAGAGCTTTCATCTTCGAGATGAAAGCAGATAAAGATGGAAAGGCAAGAACTTACAAGTTCATAAGCTGCTTTTCCAAAGCCAAAATCCGTTCCGGAGACTTAATCTCATAAGGATATGCAAATGCCTTCCAAACTTCATGTGCATCGTCTATTGTACGCACATGAGAGAGAACACATTCCTGACAATTCAACATCAGAAAAGAGAAAACACAACAATCATTTGCCCTCCAAATATCAATCTACGCCTAAGTCACACCACCGGAAGCAAGGGTGGGAGTGGCATTGGCAGGTGTAACAAGCCAATCCAAGAGATCCACGGCACGCAAGGCTGATTTCACCTTCACCATCCAACTTTGCAGACACAGAGAACATATGAAGTGTAGTCGAGGCAGCCAACATCACAAGAGCTTGGGCTCAATCTCAGAAAAATGCACAATCTCGGAAGGAGTGTCCACCACACGTACCAAAAGCCACCAATCCTCAACTCAGAACACCAAAAACTGCAAGAGCCACATGTAGGGAAGAAAACGCAGCAAGATAGATGCTGCAGTCCTCAAAAGGAGCAGCCAACAGATGAAGAAGGGAATCTCAGAGATCAAACCAGTAAGGGAAGACCTGAATCTACAGTGGAGAGGCACCGGAAGAAGCCAGCCGACCAGCAGCAGAACTGAGAAGAAAACGCAGATGTTAAGGTGCTGAAAACTGAGGCAGATCTTAACACTGACTAGGGCAGCAGATTAACGCTGAATCGGGAGTGGAGATACCATGAATGAGTGCACAAAGTGGAAGCAAACAAGCACTACAGTGTGCTGAGCAGAGATTGCAAGAGAGAGAGAGAGAGAGAGAGAGAGAGAGAGAGAGATGAAGCGACTGCTGAATATACTAAAGTGATACAGTCCCAAGCAAGAGACATGAAGAGTCTCATAAGTGAGGGAGCAAAAGGAAGACTAGACTATGAGAAAAGTGGGAGGCCAGCCCACCTATTTATAGGTAAGAGGGGCTGGCCGACTGGACATGAGAACCTGGCCGATTGGACATGGGTTTGCTGGCCGACTGGGAAAAAGGTACCCGACATGGGAAAAATCCCAGAAAAATGTACAAAAATAGGGTGGCCAGCCCACAACCAAGGGCCATGAAAAGGGACCAAAGGGGGACTCCAATGATGAGTAGAATCTGGGGATGAATGTGCTAACAGTAAGCTCAAGGCTGCATATCCCCGTGTCACTCTGGCATGTGCTGCGGGAAGCGTGGTGAAGCATCGGCCACTGAAAGTGACACCAAGGTAGACATAGGATAAGACAATCTCTCTATACGTGAAGCTCAATCTGGATGTGAAGGGGCGGGAGGTATTGAAGACCATTACCTTGGTTTTACCAAAATTAATAGAGAGGTCTCGTTGAGTGCAAAAGTCCCTTAAGGCATCCAACTATCTCTGAAGCCCCTCGGCTGAATCTGTAAGGAGGACGATCTCATCTGCATAAAGTAGAAGGGGGATCAATATGCCTACCAGTGTGGGACCAGCCCCACATAATCTGTCAATGAAGCTCTAGATTTCATCAATGTAGAGGAAAAAAAGAATGCGTGAAAGAGGGCAGCCCTGTTTCACCCCTAAAGTGCTGGAAATCTCTTATGAGGGGAAGTATGTTACGTACCTAATGCTAATCCTTGGGATTATGGCCTAATCTGGCAGGGTTAGGGGAGCCCTGAGATTAGAGAAAGTAGGTGGATACAAGTGGCTAAGGTTCATAATTGATATATCCATGTGAAACAGGCTATTTATGACTAGATGGTTATTTATAGTGGCAGTTATTACTATGTGAGGCATGGGTTATTCTTATTATTACTACTAAGATCAGAGTAGTCATACTCTTCCTGTGGACATGGCAGATCATAGATAGTCTTGCCGAGGGCCTGTACGGGTAGAATCTGGTGGTATGGGATGCCAAGGCTGATTTGGCATGGATCTGTGTGGGAGTGAGCTTTAGCCCTTGGCTCGGGGGAGGTCTGCAGACACGGACCCTGGTTGGGTGGTGAGCTTTCCTTCACCCTTCTATATTGTTTGTACTAACCTTGTGTTTATCTTGTGATTTAGGTGATTTCTTGGGAGGATCTTACATCAGCAATGAGACCATACATGAGGCAGTTATGAGCATTAAGGCACCTTGCAGAGCAGAAGTTCAGGTTTCTGTTGGCAACACCACAAGGACTGGTGACTCTACTTCAGACCACTTTACGAATAGCAATCTTATTTAATTCCAGCTTAACCTCTCATAGCTAATCATGCAAGGCTGTTCATTCTCTTTTGTAAGTTCTTTTCAAATAAAAGGAAGTACCTCTGCTCTCACTGCTGTATTGAACCTCAATGAATAGAAAATTTTGCTCTGATTTAAGAGTCCCCCAAAATGGCCCACAAGCTGACACAATGAAACGACCCAGGTTGTCTACCTTTGCCTAAGCTGAAATGCTCATGTTACAAGAAGCCTTTTTCAGAGTGCACACATAGCGTAACCTTAAAGCATACATTCGCGGAAAGCCATCCACTAAAAAACTTTTTACACATAAGAAGGAAGAATGGAAATCATGGGAGTTTTTCCAAACCTGTGTGTTGAGATTATACGTATAACATGACACAAAAATGTGGACGTTTCTCATTATGTCCAGTACATCCACCCCTTGCTCTAATGTGCGACCAGGCAAATGAATGTCATCCAAAAGCAACCCGTACTTCTGCTCTGCAAGGTGCCTCATTTCACAATATGTCTGTTATCATGTTGTGAAACCACCATTTAGAACATGCTTACGACCGCTTAAGGTCAATTTTTATTGGCTCAGGAAAATCAAGAATCTAACCTTCCAGTTGTGAAGAGCCATTGCTGCATGGTTGTAAAACGCCTCATTCAAATACATCTCTACACGAGACTTGATGTGAATGTATTTAGAAGCTAACCTTATCGGTTTTGTGTAGAGAAACCAAGATAAATCACGGACTCCTGTCTGTCAAAAATCAACAAAGAGATGAAATACCAAGATATCTTTAGACAGGGAGCAAATTGAGTTACTTCAAAAGATAAATTAAGCTTCGAAATTTGATACCTTTGTGGGGTTAACAGTTACTGATCCTTTCATATGAGCTGAGTGGACATGCAAGCGTAGGTCGGTTTCAATGTCTCTACAGAGTGGCTTGATAATATCCTAGAAAAGTACAAGTCACTGACTTAGAGTCTAGAGATGGTACCTGGTAAGAGATTGACAGATTGTTAGCATTTCAATAGGAATGTATCCCACCTTGGTAAGCACAAGTTCGAGTTCGTCTTCGTATCTTGTGAGAATCATTGCTTCTGCGTTTCCCCTCTTTAACAGCTTAAATCCATCCAAAAATGCACTCAAGATGTATCTGACACAAGAAGTGCCCAATTTGAGTTGAACTGCATGGCATTTTATTAGCACAAAACCAGTCCAAAAGAGTGACACCCTGATTTCGGTTAATATTGTTTACACAAGTTCAGCATGAATACTGACAGAGTTGGGACTTACTGAAGCTGTAAAGCTCTCTCTGCCTGCACATACATCATAGGGAACCAGGTTGACATCATCTCTCTTCTCGTGTACAGAAAACTGCAATCAGTGGAGTTTTCTACAGCAGTACTGATGTCTGCAATAATGTTGATTTCCGACAAAAAGTCTGAAATTTTTGTCCGAACATCTTCCTGAAGCCCGGGTTGCTAGACCCCAAAACAAATGTCAGCATACTGTCTTCAATAGCATGCTTCAAGCTTACATTAAAACCTACTTCATATGTGTACAGCCTTCTAAAATGCTACTCATCCCTCTGTACACGTTGAATTGAGAAACACACAAACACAAAATGTCAACATACAGCACGTTTCAAGCTTAAACACAGAAAACCAGAAAACGTCAGCATATCTGCTTCAACAACCTGTGTCAAACGTAAATCAAAATGCCTTCGAAGGGATCAGCCACTGTCAAAAATACCCTTATCAGCTTATGCAGCACACGCCTGGTGAGTGTGTTGTGGAGTGGGAATCGCTTTTGAGAAGAAACTTAAGTGAGGCCTAAATTTAGGGATACCCTCCTCCCTTTTCCTGACTTCTATAATCAGGGTGTGATTTCTAACATCAAGTGCCATGCATATTCAGAGCTTTCTATGCTTCACTGTGACGTCTCTACATGCAACTTATCTTAAAAAACATAAAGCTGCCCATAGAGTAACCTGCTCCTAAAGTCTGACTGACTTCATCTTCCACATCTACTTGTCTTTTCTGTCCAATTGATCAGCATGGGAAGGAATCATATCAAAGGCCTAGCAGAAATCTACAAAGGAGTAATCTGTTTCTGTCTTCTCATGTTTCACCTCCTCAATAATGGCCTAACAAAAATCTACAAAGCAGTAACCTAGTTTCTGTCCTCTCATGTTTCACCTCCTCAATAATGGCTTTGAGTGTGAAAATATGGTCCAGTAAGAAGTGGGCGTGCCCAAAGCCCACCTGGCACATGGCTCCAACTCCTTTGTCCAGTAATTTTGTGAAGCCATAGGGTCTCCTGCCTTGTAGATGGGTATGTGGTGCTATCTAACCAATTTTGGTGGAGATACTAGCAAATAGATTGTAGGGCTAGGATCTATTGCAAGGTTTTACATGAGTGAATAACTCTGATTGAGGCACTTGTGATATTTTTCCTTACCACTCCTAAATGGCATTTCAATAATGGACTTGTAAGAGGCTGGTACTAGTGGGTAAAGGCACATCTCTGATATCAATGGTGGGTTGGTTGGCTACATTCAAGAGTGTCACCATGTAGGCTTGCCACATGGCTGGGTCAACGAGGAGCTAAGCTGGTAATCTTTCTAGAAAGCAAGGCGGGAAGTATTTGGAGGTATTGCCATGGGAGATTCAAGCAGATCTTGCACACAGAGGAGCTACGCCCCATCCCCCCCCTCCCGTCTACCCTCCCCCTGCTGCCCCTCGCCGTCGCGCGCCCCCCTCTCCCCCCCCCCCCCCCCCCCCCCGTCCCCCGCCTCTCTCCCCCGCCTCCTTCCTCGCTTCCTCCCCCACCATCTCCCCCCCGCCTTCTCCTCCCCTGCCTCCTTCCTCGCTTCCTCCCCCCCCCCCCCCCCCCCCCCCCCCCCCCCCCGGGGCCTCCTTCCTCGCTTCCTCCCCGCCATTTCTCCCCCCCCCCCGCCTTCTCCTCCGCTTCGCGGCTCTTCCCCCCGCCTTCTCCCTCGCCTCCCCCTCCGTCTCGCCCTTCCTCCCACCGCTAGCTCCCCCCGCCTCAGCTCCCCCCCCCCCCCCCGCTCCGCCCCCGCTATCCTCTCACCTTCCGCCTCTCCGTTTCGTCGTAGGGCTGTGTCCCTCCCGTTGGTGACCCCGGTCTCTGGCCTTTTCCCTCTGGAGGACTCCATGGAAGCAGCTCCGACTACCCCTGCCGATTCCGGTCTCCGTCTGGAGTTCACCGCTCTCGAGGCCTCCTCCTTGGTCTGCAAGATAGTGGGTAGCCGTCCGATGCGGAGAGAGCTTCGCGACCTTCTGCAAGGCAGCCTCGTTGGCGTGCCTGCCAAGATCGTCAGCGTCGACTTTTTGGGACGTGGCTACTACCAGGTGGATTTCGAGTCCCCCCAGGCAGCTCAGACGGTGCTGGCTCGGAGCCCCATTGCCCTCCGCTCATCCCGGGCATTCCTGGCGCGATGGACTCACGGTTTCGACCCCGCTTCTGACCCGCTAGCAGGCGCGACAGGTTTCCCCATCACTATCTGCTTTCCTGGACTCCGCAGGGAGTACTTGCCCCTCTTGTCATCCATTGGCAAGGCGTTCGGGCAGGTGGTGGAGACGCCTCAGACAGCGGCCTCAGTGATAGCTCGGGCAGCAGGACTCCCGGCCATTCGTGTTGTGGTTCTGTCACCGGAGTCCTTCCCGAAGACGATCCTCCTCCCTTGTCTTTCTGGAGGACATCTGATACAACGCGTGGAGTATTCGGGCCTCCCCGGCCAGTGCTACATCTGTCGGGAGATGGGCCACCTCGCACGCGCTTGTCCCCGCAAGGGGGTTCATCCTTCACGCTCTGCCACCTTTGGACCCCCTTCAGGAGGCCCGAGGGGTGGCCATCCACCTCAGAGACCGGACATCCCTGGCTCGTCTCAGCAGGCGCCATCATCTGACGAGCAGGCCCCGGCGGAGGATGCTGCGCAGTCCCAGGAGGCTGGCGGATGGCAGGAGGTTCGCCGGTGGAAACGCCCGGCCCACAGGGACCGTCGCAGACGCCAGCAGGCAGCACAGGCTGGCGGACAGGCGACCCCGGCTGGCGTCCAGGCACCTACCCGCACTTATGCTCCAGTCAGGGATAGGCGGCCAGCAGGTCCCACCCTGATGGACGAGGATTCAGTCTCAGTGCCCGTTGAGGCCGCCGGTGGAGCCCCCCACGTGGAGACCCCGCTCCCGCCTCCCCCCGCGGGGGGCCCCGCCCCCTCCATGGAGCAGATTCCTGAGGATCCCGGGCCGCACTCTGCGACCCCCGACCCCTCTTCCCTTCACTCGGAGAGCACTCCTTCCTCCCCTCTCCCCCCCCAGCCCCCCCCCTCCCGCCTCCCCCAGCGGCCCCCCCTGACACCGCTCCTCTGGCAGATGCCTCTCCATCCTCTCCTCGCTCTCCCCCCTCCTCTCCGCGAGCCACCATCCCTCCCTCGGCCTCTCCAGGATACTCTTCCAGACCACCCACTGCCCCGGGGCAGCGCAGCTAGGTAGGCCAGAGTTCAGTTCAGCGGCTGTTCCACTGCCACTCCGGGCCAGTGGAGATGGCGATCCTAGCTTCGCCCGCCACAGAGTTCTCTTCAGCCTCCCCTGGGGGGCCCCCGCGAGTGATGGGGCTCCCAGTGGATTATGGTTTTTTCAGGTGTCTCCAGCTGCATGCTGGCCCGTTCGAGACACTGGTCGCGCCCTTGCGAGTTTGCGTGGTGTGCCATCCCTCTCGTTCTCCTTCAGTGGTGAGCAGCATGGTGGCCTTCTCCTTTCCTCTCAGTGTTGCCCCAGACACAGCATGGGATTGCAATTTTGCGTGATCAGATACTGGAGTTTTCTCACCACTTCAGTGACCTGGGGCTCACGGACCTATTGCAGACCCGATTACACTCAGCCCGCATGAGCTTGTTTGGTATAGGAGATTGGCGGGCGGATCCGGTCCCAACCTCAGTTGAGGCGGTGCTACTGATTCTCCTCCACGCCGCCCCAAGGGTGCAGCCTACCTTTAGATACATATATGCAAAGGATTGGTCTCACGCCTATGCCCTGGACAGGGCGAAGGCGGAATGGGGCTGGACACAGAGACAGGTCACCCTCTTTTTGGAGAGACTCCGCACCCGGACAGACAGTGACTATTCTCCCTCCAAGCCGGCGCCCAAGACTCACAGAGTGGAGGGCAGCTCATCCGGGCCGGCTGAGAGGGGTGAGCCAGTGGCGGCTGCTTCACTTGCCATAGCTCATCCATGAGGATCCTCTCATGGAACATCCAGGGTCTTGGTGGACCTCGCTGCTACATTGGTCGGGGCAGACTTCGCCAGGAGATCCAGAGGGCTCTCGTTGGAGGACCCATAGACATCCTTTTCATCCAAGAGCACCACCTTTCTGCCAGGCGTACCCGCACTTGCAGGAAGATCTTGCCAGGCAAGAGTCACACTTTTTGGTCACCGGCATATGGCTCCCAGGGGAACCAGGGTGGAGTATGCATCTCAGTCAGCGAGCAGCTTCTATCCGAGGTTGTGGATTCTGGCACTCTGGTCCAGGGTCGAGCGCAATGGATCATCCTTCGGGTTGGGGAAGACCGCATTGGCTTCCTCAACTTCTACGCCCCTAATGGGGCGGCACCATTAGGCAGTCCCTCCCCATGGCAGACCATTGGTGCCTAGGGGGGGATTGCAACATGGTGGAGGATGCAGAGGACAGGATGGGGGGCAGCCAGGAGACCATTCATGGGCCGGAGCTTGCTGCCTGGGAGGAACTAGTGCTGCAGGTGAGAGGCCAAGATCCGTGGACCCTCTCGGAGTTTGGCAGGTTGCAGGGGAGTTTATCTTTCTCGCGCTCGGATAGACGGGCCACAGGAGTTAACCTTCCCCGCATCGACAGGTTTTACATTGATGAGTGGGCTTGCGATAGAGGTGGCACTGTGGGTATACTTGCAGGCTCCTCGTTTTCAGACCATTTTCCAATGCTTCTCCAGATCGATGACCCTACGAGCGGAGAGCGACGCCAGAGCGTCCGGATTCCAGATTGTCTCATAGAGGAGCTCGAGATTGCGACCAGAGTTGAGCAGGTCTGGCAGGAGCTTCAGTTCAGGAGAGGATCGGCAGCCAGCGATCTTGACAGGGGTTTGCACGAGATCAGTAGGATGCTCAGACAGGCTGCCCTGGACCGTCTGGAGGCTTTCAGAGAGCAGGAGAGGAGCCTGCGGAGGAGTCTAGCGTCCCTTCAGAGACTTCAGGAGAGGGAGCCTACGAGCCCTTGGATTTCAGAGCAGATGGAGTCAGCTCGCACAGAGATCAGATCCATCGAGGAGAGGAGGGTGGAGTTCTGATTCCATGCTCGGGCTTCTTTTTGGACACAGGCTGGAGACAGAGTGACTCGAGACTTCTTTGAGGCGACAGGGCCTCGCTTCAGACGAGAGGGTCTCAGGCGTCTTCGGCAGGCTGATGGCCAGGTGGTGGTGGATCCCCCCAGGGTTCGGGCGATCGCCACAGATTTCTACAGGGATCTGCTCTCTGTTGAGCCAGCAGATGACAGGGTGAGAGAGGCTCGGGAGGCAATCTGGAGCTTCACGAGACCGGTTGTGCCGGCCCATTTGCAGCACTCCCTTCTCTCCCCCTTCTTGGATACGGAACTGGAGGAGGCTCTTCAAGCACTTCCTCGGGGCAAATGCCCTGGTGAGGACGGTCTCTCAGTGGCTTTCTTCCAGAGGTACTGGGGTCTCTTGCATAGGGGTTTCAGATTGGCATTCCAGGAGATCATGGAGTCGGGAGACATGCCGGACAGCATGGCAGAGGGGTTGATTCACTTGATCCCCAAAGAGGGAGGAGACAGACTGGAGATTAGACAATGGAGACCGATCACCTTGCTAGGCACGGCCTACAAGGTCCTAGCTAAGGCGATCAGCAGCAGGCGGCTTCAGCCTCACCTTCCGGACATCATCCACTCCACGCAGACAGGCTTCATCCAGGATAGGAGCATCCTGGATAACATCTTCTCTTTCTGGGAGGCTACGGGGAGATGATCAGCAGCATGACGGCTTCGCACATATGGAGAGCCCGATGGCAGGGAGGCCATAGACCGCCAAGCGACTCCATCGGCGGAGTTCATACAGGCGCTCTGGGTGGACATCATTCACACCTTGAGAGGACACTGGGGGAAACTTCAGGGCGACCCGGATTGCATGAGAGGTCGCCGCAAGGCGTTCCTCCGCACTTGGCAGCCTGGCCCTTTCCTCATCGCGAGGAACGAGGATGTCACTTGGCACTACAGGCCTCCAGTCTGGCTCTTCTCACCTCCCGCATGTACTACTAGGTAGCCCCCCCCCAGAGAGCGGTCAGCCACGGGGGTGGAGCTCCGGTGTTCACTGTGTTTATTATCCCTCCTTGTGAGGTGAGCTTTGTAGCCTTATGGCGTTTTCTCATTAACTATTCCCAAAAAAAAAAAAAAAAAAGAAGATCTTGCACACAGAAAAAAAAGGGAGAACTCCCTAGAAAGAAATAAATGTAAGGCAAACTTTGTCTTGAGTGTCTTGACGGAAAGATAGTTAAAGGCCTACACTGCTAGTAGTAGTGACCTAGAGTATGTACATGAGCGAAGGGTACCTCCACAATTTTCGATTAACAGAATATAAATAGTTAGACTGTTTTAGCTTTTTAATCTTCAAGATGAGCTTTGTGTACTATTTGATATTCAGAAAAAGTATCTTTCTGGGAAGAAAAACTTCACATGCACATTTGATAGCATGAAGGAAGCATATTCAAGGCATAATATCCTCTAGCTGTGCAGTAAAAATTGCAGAAAGAAGCAACATTTTTTGCATGCAAACTCTGGCTATACTTTATTGCAAGTACTTACAAGCGAGCATATTCAAGGTATAATGTCCTCTAGATGTGCAGTAAAAATTGCAGAAAGCAGCAACATTTTTAGCATGCGAACTCTGGCTATTCTTTACTTACAAGGCTATAAATGACATCCAAACAAAGGCTAAGTATGACACGCCTCTTCTCACTTGCAATGCCATGCAGCATTCTGAGAGCAAGATTCACCTGCAAATATTAAAGAATGCTAAAACTTTAGGACTCTTGCAGCTTCCTGCTCCATGCAAAATCAAGAGTGGGACACAAAGCTCAATCAGCATCATTGATACAATTTTCCAACAATGATGATAACAACAATTCCTAGAAATCCAACAATGATGATAACACTCTAGCCATCTTGCTAGCAATAAGGAAACAAATGAGACTTGGTTCTTAGAGAGTGAGGGAGAGCTTACAGATGCTAACAAGTCAAGAATCTTTGTATCCATGTATTTTCCACCTATTGAATCCAAAAATGCAAGAAACAAAATATAACTGTCTCTTTCAACATCTTCCTTTTCTTATCTCATCCTTATTTTAGCCTTTTTACCTATCCTTATCATTTTCTTTTCTTAATTGTCACTTTGTTCTGCCATGTTTAGACAAATGCTACTCATCAGTTAATCAGTAAGGGCAAAGTACACTCAACATCATATCTCTAAGATTCATACAAATACTACAAAAGCCAGAATCTAGTTACTGCAATGCAAGACTCTATAAGGCTTTCTTGGTCTCTTACAAGGCTGAAAGTGGGAAGCTTTAAAAAGCATCAAGAAAATGCAGATAGTCCATGCATTGGAGAAAAGGTCACACTTGGAACCAAACACACCACTTGAGCCATTAAATACTTCTCTTGATAAGAAGCATACTGTTTTTTGAGCTCTAGTTACCATTGACTCTGGTTAGTCAATCAGTTCAGGAATAGCTTTTTTTTAAAGGTTCCTTGTAACACTGCAAAGTCTCTTTAACCCCTTTTTGCTTTCTCATAATGTTTGTCACCTACAATCCAAAGTTGTGACATGGTTGAGTCCAAGGTGTATACCGTATGAAATTCTTTAGCTGCTAGTTTCCTTGAAAGCATAGTAGTAGCATCTAGGTGTGCAAATGTTCTAGCATGGGCAGCAGGTTGCGTCAATCATAAATCCGCAAATATTAGTGACTCCTTGTGTTTGCGAAGCTCTAGAAGGAAGAGCACTAAGCATCTCTGATCCGGGAAGTCCATGACCCTAGAGAGTGGTCCAAACCCGTCTCGAAAGAGGCATAGAGAAAGAAAGAAAGAAAGAAAGAAAGATATATTAAGCGTCTACTAAAGACCCAATGGGCCTATGAGACCAAAGTGATACAATAATGTCCATGGCATATCTCATCATGAAATGGAAAATAAAACATAAAGTAAACATAAACATAGCTATCGAGAAGGAAAGAAAGAAAGAAAGAAAGATTGTGTTAACGTCTCTCTCAGGCCAAAGAGAACTGGCCTATGAGACAAAACCATGTACAATGTATGTGGTATCTCTGAGTATCAGATGGTGCTTAGTTAACAATACAACAACTGGAAGAAAACTGAAAGAAAACTGCTACTGTGAGGTCGGGATGTATGTACATATATAAGGAGAAAGAAAGAAAGAAAGAAAGAAAGAGTTATATTAACGTCCACGGGAGGCCGAATTCGACCTATGGGACAGATCAGGTACATCCATTTACATTCCACTCTGGGTATCGATGCCAAAGAGGCATAAAACTGAAAAAAAATAACTCAAAATGAACTCTTAAGACTCTTAAGACTCTTAAGAGTTTAAATTACAATGGGTTCTATGCATCTAGTTCGAGAGAGAGAGAGAGAGACAGAAAGAAAGAAAGAAAGAAAGCTGTATTAACGTCTACTAGAGGCCGAACTCGACCTATGAGACCAATCAATGTACAACTATCAATGTCTTTTGGATGTCCAGAAAAAAAAAGGACAAAATGAACATCAAATAAAGTATGAAAGTACTCAGCTAGTGGGGGGGTGTGATGGATGGAGCACTACTGCTAGAGGCTCAGTATGGAACCTATATGCGTAGGGTATACAAGAATGCAATGCAGATCTGTCTAGCTCCAACCAATACCATAATGGGGGTGTAATATGTGATACATAGGCGATGGCGAGGCAAAAATACCTCGGAGCATGATCTCTGGGTGTGAGTGTAAGTGAGCTAGCCGCTCCAGGATATGGTGCTTATGTCGAGCCCGTATCTCTCTGATCTCCCTCTAATGTAGTCTGGGAGTCTGGTAGCCTGGTGCTCTCGGTCTCCGTCTGGCTCGGAGGTCCGCAACGCGCTGAAGTGTAACCCCCTCCTGTGTCAGGGTAGGCACTCGGATAGATCTCTGGAAGAAATCAGTGAGCTGGAGCTGTCGCCAACCTCTCCCTGTGTGGTATGAGTCCGTATCAAGGTCTCTCTGTGGCGCTGTCTCTCTAACAAGAACTGGCCAAATCTGCGCTGGTCTACGGACTCCATGATCTGGCGGAGTGAGGGATGTCCATTGAAGATGGTGGTGTATCTCTCTCTAATGACACTATATGTTGTGCATCTGCATACATAATGTTCCTCACTCTCAACCTCCTCCTGGCATAGTCTGCATATCCTCTCTGCTCTGGGGATCCATGCTGCCCTACCTGCCTTAATCTCAAGCTGATGTGATGACACTCTGAGCTGGCCAATCGCCACTAGGGCACTGTGAGGCATGTACACATCCATGTATCCAGGTCTCTGTATGAATCCATCCGATGAGATACGCATAAATTGATCTCTTTAGTATAGCATCTTCGGCAGTAGAGGCTGATTGGGTGTAATCCAAGTCTCTTGAGTGTATCACTGCTTTAAATCCTGCCGAAGGACTCTGTTCCTGTCACTGTGAGAGAGCTAGATGTGTGGTGCATCTATATCATACTGGAAAGGTGGCAGGTGATCTAAGTCGAGACCATGCTGAGTGAGCCACTGTATCATCCGTGAATACCATGATCTCCTATCTCCACTCTCTGCGAGCTGCCTGGACGCCTCAAAAGCTCTATGTGAGAGTCGCTCTGATGGCAAATCTCTGATCCTCTGTATGAAGCAGATCATCTGGAAGAGGGCCTCTACTAGCATAGGAGGTGCAGCAAACTCCGTCCGGACAATGTCATGTGGGACGGAGGGTTTGCTGCGGATCATCTGTGAGAGCATGAGAATCTGAGGCCTCTCTATCTAAGACCATGTGGAGGTGGCGAGCCCAGGTGCCCATTATGCTGCAGCATAAATCAAAGCAGGGGTGACTAGTGTGTCAAACAACCACCCCTTCGTGCAAGGCTCCTGGAAGTGTGCCTGGTGACACCGTCTCTCTAGCATGGCCAGAGCTGCATACCTTCGTGTGAGTCTATCCCTGGCTACCTGTGCCATAGTAAATCTTCCTGGCGGAGTCGTGAATGTAATCCCCAGGTACACATACGAGTCTACCACCTCTACCTGGCCTCCTGCTAGTGTAAAGATGGCGTGTCGTCGAACCGGCCCTGAGGTGTGGATAATCATGGCCTTGGTTTTCCCAAGGTTCACTGTGAGCCCCCTCTGTGTGTAGAAGTCATCGAGTGCATGGAGATGGTGCTGTAGTCCCATCTGCGACTCAGAGACCAGAATAATATCATCTACATATAGCATAATGTGGACTGTGGTACCTGAGATGTCTACCCCGTCCCCACCACCGTGACCAATGAAGTCAGCCACCTCATCGATGTATAGCCCAAATAGTGTAGGAGAGAGTGGGCATCCTTGCTTCACACCTATGGTGCTAGCAATAACATCAGATAGCCCCCTGGGGCATCGTATACGCCCGAGAACCTGCTCATATAAAGCATAGATGCCCCAAACCATCTTTGATGGGATCCCCAATGACTGTAGGCGTTGGAAGAGTCTCTCTCGTGGCACCGTGTCAAATGCTTTGCAGAAGTCCACAAAGCAGCAGTATAATCTCTTCTCCTGCACCCTAGCCTGGTCAACTAGACATCTCAGAGTGAATATATGGTCAATAGTGGAGAAAGCTCGTCGGAATCCAGCCTGCCCTGGTGCTCGCAGTCCCTCCTTCTCTGCATATGAGCTCAACTCTGCCTCGATCACTGGGCCATAAAGTTTGGCCAATGTATGACCAATCATGATAGTCCTGTAGTTGCTGGGGTCTAGCATGTCTCCCGCTTTGTGGAGAGGCACGATGGTGTGCATAGTCCACTCAGCTGGTAGGCCCTCCACTAGTATTAAAGAGGTGAGCAACAAAGGGTCCCAGTGTGTCAGCTGCATAAATAAGATGCTCACTCTGTATACTTGTGTGGTCAGCCGATCTCCCATGCTGTAACCGGCGGATAGCTCTCTCTACCATCGAGGCGGTAAAGAAAGTAGAGGTGGTAGGGCGGGACTCCTGTGACTGTGGTATGGGCGGCTGCTGAGGGATATGGTAGAGGCTCTTTGCATATGTGTGCCATGTGTGTGGATCCTCGATCGGGTTACGAGGGCGAGGCTCTCTCATCCTGCGCCATGCAGTGGCTGCATCTGTGCTCATGAGTAGGTGGTATATATCCCAATACTCTACCTCCTCATATGCACACCTCTTACGGCGTGTGAGGGTCCTCATTTGTCGGCTCGCCTGTCTCTGTGTCATGGTCCCCAGTGCTCTCTGGGCACGGAGGTGTCTATATAGCTCTCTGCACTCATCATCATACCACCGATTCTGGGGCATGCTCCCAGATCTATCTGTGTGTGCAATGTGTGTATGATGGGGGAAGCTGCAGGTCGCGGCCGTATGTAGTAGAGATGACAGCTAGGTGGTGAGTGTGTCTAGAGGTGACAGGGGATCCATCTGGAATAGCCCGTCATATACATGATGCTCATATATGTCTGCCAAGTCATGGGTGAAGTAGAAAGTTGTATGCGATGCTTGTGGGCTGTGTGGGTGCTGGTGTGGAGCTCACCAATGACAGTAAGAGGTACATGTGATCCGCACCAATAGGACAGGGGGGGACGGTGAAAGATGTCACTGCCTGTGTGGTCTCCATGGACCCCATGATGTAGTCCACTGTGCTACCCCCCCCCCCCCCCCCCCCCCCCCCCCCCCCCCCCCCCCCCCCCCGATCGTGGAAAGCATGTCAATGCTCCTGAATCCTGCCACTGTCTCATCCCGTTATAAATAACGAGACGGTGTCGCGCTCCCAATTCAAGTAAGTGATAACCATATCTGGTGTTATCCGGCCCCATGTCCTCTTACACCCTACATGCTCCCGTGTCCTCCACCTCTAGTGTGTGCATCACCTCGGATGCTCGAAATCATAAATGTCGCACTGTCGGCTCTGTGTGCATTGAAGTCCCCCATAAGGAGGACTTTCCCCAGGTTGGAGTAGTGTATGATCTCATCTGAAAGGGCTGCATATGGTGACTCTTCCAATGGCCCTGTGTCCTCCTCCTCCCCTCTACTCTCCTCCTCTGCTGTCATGGCATATCTCGATCCTCTAGGAGAGAAGTAGCATAGAGCAATGTATAACACCCTGTCTGCTGAGAGCTGCAGTCTAATCCACATGTATCTAGCCTCCTGGTCACGTGCTACCACTTGTAGGCACTCCTGTAGCTCTCGCTTGAAGAGTACCGCTATACCTCCAGATCCTCTTGATGTGCTTTGCCGTGTGGTCCCCCTGTATGTAAACTCCCACTGATAGCCCTCTACTTTGGGTAGCCCCCTCTCTGGGCTCTGGTGCATCTTTGTAAGTAGTATGATGTCTCGTCCCTCCAGGACCTCCTTCATCCTCCCAAGATGTGTCCAAAGTGCTCCATTGCAGTTCCAAACTGCTCTGTGTATCTGTGAATCTGGATCCTCCACAACCGATGTCCCATAGGCTGCGTGGTGCTAATCGGTGGCCTTGCCATCAATGATGACACGGCCATCGCGATAGAATGCTCTCTTGCCCTCTTTCCGGGCATATAGCACTCTCGGCATGCATGTTTTCCTGTGTTCCACCTGCATCCTTGTCAATTCGTCCACAGAGAGAGAGAGAAAGAAAGAAAGAAAGAAAGATTTATTAACGTCTTCCAAAAGACCGAACTCGGCCTATGAGACAAATCGGAGTACCTGTATGGGGTATCCTCTGTCATCCCAACAAAATGAAAAAGTACTGAATAAAAAAGCTGAATCTGGGTGTGCAGGGGATGGAGCTCTATTACTAGGAGAATGCAAAGCTATATGCATGGAGTATACAATCATGATATGCAACCTAGCTAGCTCCATCCTGTACCATACTGGGGGTATAAAATGGTATACATCAGTTAAGGGGGTGTCCACAGCTCCCTGAAGAACATGCCTGGGTGTGCTCTAAAGCGAGCCAGTCGCTCCGCACCCTCTCTGTGAAACTGAGCTCTGATCTCTGTCATCTCTCTCTGGTATAGGCGTGGTGTCCGAAAGCCAGGTATCCTCTATCTCCTGCGGGCTCTGAGTGTCTCTGCTCTCTGGAGAGTAATTCCCTACCGTGTAGGGGCTGGGAGGGGTATGGATCTCTGAAAAAATGTAGTAATCTGTGTCTGTCGCCCCCCCTCTGGAGCTGTCTGAGCCTGTAATAATGTCTCTCTGTGGCGCTGTATGTCTAGAATGTATCTCCCCAGTATGCGCTGGTTTGCTGTCTCAAAGATCTCGCGTAGGGAATGTGGCTCTCTGAATAAAATGGGATATCTCTCTCTGATGGCTGTATATGCTCTGCATCTGCATACATAATGCTCCTCACTCTCCACCTCCTCTCTGCACAATCTGCATACCCTCTCCTCTCGAGGGATCCGTGCTGCTCTGCCAGTCTCAATCTCCAATCGGTGTGATGAAACTCTGAGCTGACCAATAGCCACTCGAGAGCCGTGTGGTAAAAAGCCCTCCATGTATCTAGGCCTCTCTATAAATCCATCAACAGTGATACTCATGAAGTGATCTCTGTAGTATAGCATCTTCGGTGGAAGAGGCTGTGTAGGCGATATCCATGTCTCTCGTGTATAGAGCTGCCATAGATCCTGTCTCAATACTCTGTTCCTCTCACTATGAGAGAGACGGATATGTGGTGCATCCATGTCATACTGGAATGGTGGTAGATGATCCATGTCTAGGCCATGCTGTGAGAACCAATGTGTGACCTGTGCATACCATGATCCTCTATCTCCTGCCTCAGCCAACTGTCTAGATGCCTGAAAAGCTCTGTATGATAATCTGTCCTGTGGCATCTCTCTGAATCTGTCTAGCAGGCATATAGTCTGAAATATGGCCTCTACCATCATAGGAGGCGCAGCAAACTCTGCTCGGATAATGTCATGAGGTACTGACGGTTTGCTGCGTATCACGCGTGCCATCATGAGGGCCTGTGGTCTCTCTATCTGTGTCCACCAATGGGTAGCAAGGCCTGGCGCCCATACTGCTGCTCCATACATCAATGCCGGTGTGACTAATGTGTTAAATAGCCACCCCTTCGTCCGGGGCTCCTGAAAATGCGCCTGGTGGCACTGTCTCTCTAGCATAGCCAATGCTGCATATCCCCGTGTCAATCTAGCTCTGGCTGCTGAACCCATGGTAAAGCGTGTGGCTGCTGCAGAGAAGGTAACCCCTTGGTACACATATGATGTCACCACCTCCACCTGGCATCCTGCGAGAGTGAATGTCAGCTGACTCCTGCCCTGTCTCGATGTATGAAAGACCATAACCTTGGTTTTCCCAAGGTTCACAGTAAGACCCCTCTGTGTGCAGAAATCATCGAGTGCATGTAGATGCTGCTGTAGACCACCTGGGGACTCAGACACTAATACAATATCATCAGCATAGAGCATAATATGTACTGAGGTACCTGCTAAATCAACTCCATCTCCGCCTCCCCGTGTAATGAAGTCAGCCACCTCATCAATGTATAACCCAAATAGCGTGGGGGAAAGTGCGCATCTTTGCTTCACACCAATGGTGCTAGCAATAGTCTCGGACATACCTCCTGGACATCTCACTCGCCCAAAAACCTGCTCATATAATGCATAGATGCCCCATGTCATATCTGCTGGTATGCCAAGAGACTGTAGGCGCTGAAAGAGCCTCTCTCGTGGTACTGTGTCAAATGCCTTGCGGAAATCCACAAAGCAGCAATAGAGCTTTCTCTTCCTCACTCTGGCCTGATCAATCATACATCTCAAAGTGAATACATGGTCAGTGGTAGAGAAAGCTCTCCTGAAGCCTGCCTGCCCTAATGAGCGTAAACCTGCTCGCTCAACATATAAGCTAAGCTCTTGCTCCAGCACTGCACCATAGAGTTTGGCCAGCACGTGGCCAACCATAACCGTCCTGTAGTTGCTCGGATCGAGCATATCCCCTGTTTTGTGAATCGGCACAATGGTGTGCATCGTCCACTCTGTAGGCAAACCCCCTGCTAGTGCCCTGTTAAACAGGTGTGCAAGAAAAGGAGCTAAAGAATCTACTGCATATATGAGATGCTCACCCTGCAGGCCCAGATGAAATGAAAGAGAGAGAGAGAGAGAGAGAGAGAGAGAGAGAGAGAGAGAGAGAAAGAAGAAAGAAAGAAAGATATATTAACGTCTACGAGAGGCCAAAGTCGGCCTATGAGACAAAAAATAATACAACTGTGTTCTTCCGATCATCGGAAGAAAAGAAACAAAAGAAAAAGTGTGCATGTGGCTGGATACAACTGTGAATCATCATGGATCGGTGGAGCCCATATACAAACAATATAAGGGGGGTGGGGATGTGGATGGACTGCTGAGGCAAGATGCATCTTTATATGCTGAAGGGGTAGTACAAGCATGCTATGCAGATCTATGTCTAACTCCATCCAGTGCCATAAGAGGGATATAAGATATCATACATCGCCGATGCTGAGGCTGTGAATGGCATGAACATGTACCCTGAGTCTAAATGAAAGCGAGCTAGCCTCTCCTGTGTCTCCATCTGGTGTCTCATTCGGATAGCTGCTCTCTCTCGGTGAGACGGAGTCGGGGTGCTCTATGTCCAGTCTGTCTAGGTCTCCTCCTGGCTCTCAATTCCTCTGCTCTCTGTGCGGTCACCCCACGTGGTACATCAGCTGGCACTGGCATAGCTCTCTGGAAGAAATCTGTGAGCTTGGACTGTCTCCCACCCCTAGTGGGAGCGGGTGTCTGGAGGAGTCTCTCTCGAGAACTATGAAGCTCTAGTAGTAGTCTACCAAGCTGTCGCTGGTCCGAGGCCTCCATCAACTGATGTAGTGAAGAGTGCTCCTCAAACAATCCTGCATATCTATCTCTGACCCCTGGTGGGCTCTACATCTACATACAAAGTGATCCTCAATCTCCACCTCCTCGCGGCACAACTTGCATATCCGCTCAGCTCTGGGAACCCGTGCCGCTCTCCCAGCCTCTATCTCTAGCTGATGTGATGAGACTCGTAGCTGTCCAATAGCAACGCGAGAGCTGTGTGGCATGTATACATCCATGTACCGCGGTCGATGTATAAACCCATCCCCTGAGATGCTCATAAAGTGGTCTCTGTAATACAGCATCTTCGGTGGTAGTGGGCTCTCTGGTGCTGGCCATGTCTCCTGTATGTAGTGCTGCCATATGTCCTGTCTCATCACTCTGTTCCTCTCATTGAGAGAGAGGTAACCCCGTGGAGCAGACTGATCATACTGAAAAGGTGGCAACCGCTCAATGTCTATCCCATGATGTGAGAACCACTGTAGCAGCTGTGCATACCAAGATCCAGTGTGTCCCAGCCTCGGCCAGCTGTCTGGATGCCTCAAAAGCTCAGCGGGATAATCTCTCCGTGGGCATCTCCCTCATCCTGTATATAAAGGAGATCGTCTGAAACAATGCCTCCACTGCCATAGGTGGTGCAGCAAACTCAGCTCGAACAATGTCGTGCAGGATGGATGGTTTGCTGCGTATCATCCTCGAGAGCATCAAGATCTGTGGTCTCTCCAGCTGTACCCATGTGGAGGCTGCAAGCCCTGGTGCCCAAACCGCTGCTACATACATCAAGGCTGGTGTCACTAATGCATCAAAGAGCCACCCCTTCGTGCGGGGTTCCTAAAAATGTGTCTGATGACACTGACGCTCAAGGCCAGCAAGAGCTGCATACCCCCGGGCCACTCTGTCTCGGACTGCCTGAGCCATGGAGAAGCGTCCAGCTGAGCTAGTAAATGTGATGCCAAGGTAAACATAAGAGCTCACCACCTCGACCCGCCCTCCTGCTAATGTGAGAGTAGTGTGGCTCCTGACTGCGGGTGAAGTGTGGAAGATCATAACCTTGGTTTTCCCAAGGTTCACTGTGAGCCCCCCCCTGTGCGCAGAAGTCATCAAGAGCCACAAGGTGTCTTTGAAGCCCAACCTGCGTGTCGGATACCAAGACGATGTCATCAGCATAAAGCATAACATGGACAGTAATACCTGATAGCTCAACCCCAGAGCCTCCTCCCTGTGTGATGTAATCGACCACCTCATCAATATAGAGCCCAAAGAGCGTGGGGAGAGCGGGCACCCCTGCTTCACACCAATGGTGCTAGCAACTGTGTCGGACAAGCCTCCTGGGTATCGGACTCTCCCAAAGACCTGCTCATATAGCCTGTATATGCCCCACATCATGTCTGAAGGTATGCCTAGTGTCTGCAGTCGCCGAAAGAGGCGCTCTCTGGGCACAGTATCAAATGCCTTGCGAAAATCCACAAAGCAACAATAGAGCCGTTGCCTCCGTGCCTTGGCCTGATCAATCAGGCACCTCAATGTAAAAAATGTGGTCGATGGTCGAGAAGGCTCGACGGAAGCCTGCCTGGCCTGCTGCTCTCAATCCCCCAACCTCTACATGAGTGCTCAGCTCTGCCTCCAAAACTGCCCCGTATAGTTTGGCCAATATATGGCCAATCATGATGGTCCTGTAGTTCCCGGGGTCTAGTACATCTCCCGCTTTATGGATCGGCACAATAGTGTGCATCGTCCACTCAGCCGGAAACCCCTCTCACAGAGCTCTGTTGAAGAGATGAGCAAGAAATGGTGCCAATGTATCAATAGCATAGATGAGATGCTCTCCCTGTAATCCTGTATGATCTGTCGCCCGTCCATGTTGGAGTCGGCATATGGCCCTCCTAACCATAGGTGGGGTGAAGAAGGTGGAGACTGTGGAGCATGGCTCTGTGGGCTGTGGTATAGGGGGCTGTGCAGGCACATCATAAAGTCTCTTTGCATATGTCTACCAGGTCTGAGGATCGGCAATAGGTGTGGGAGGACGGGGCTCTCTGAGTCTCCTCCAAGCAGCAGCAGCATCTCTGTTCATGAGCATGTGATATGTGTCCCAATACTGAGCCTCATAAGCTCGCCGCTTACGGCGGGTGAGAGTATGCATCCTGCCTGCCTGCCTGCCTTTGGGTGATCTCCCCGCGAGCCCTTTGCACTCGGAGACTGCGGTCAAGGTTTCTGCACTCATCATCATACCATCGGTTCTGGGGCATGCTCCCAGATGTAGGTGGCCGTCCTGTCTGTATGTGGTATGGGAAACTCCTCGCGGGCTGCGGAGTGCAGTACGTGTGAGAGCTGGGAGGTGAGCATGGCCATGGGTGCCGATGGATCTAAGGCAAATAGCTGATCATGAACATGATAGTCGTACACCTCGGCTAGGTCGTGAGTGAAGTGAAAAATAGTGCGTGGTGGCTGTATGATGGGTGGGTGGGTCTCCAATAAGCTCTTGAAAGTGAGGGATAGGTATGTATGATCCGCCCCAATGGGGCATGGTGGTACGGTGAAGTGAGACACCATATTTGCTGCGCTCCCGGGATCCCATCACATAATCCACTGTACTACTGCCACCTCCCACTGGAAAGCAAGTCAACCCACCTGAATCTGGCCACTGAGTCATCCCGTTATAAATAACGAGATGGTGTCGGGCCCCAAGCTCCAGCAAATGTTGCCCATATCCAGTGCTGTCAGCTCCTCCGTCTCAACGGAGATCCGAGTGGTCCCTGTATCCTCTGTAGCTAGCGGCTCTAGTCTCAAGGGATCCTCAAAGTCATAGATCTCGCACTGTCTGCTCTGAGTCCGTGCATTGAAGTCCCCCATCAAGAAGACTTCTCCCAGTGTCGAATAGTGTAGGATCTCCTCAGATAAGACAGAGTATGGAGACTCACTAGCCTCTCCTCCACCCAGCTCCTCGGTGGTGGCAAACCGCGACCCCTTTGGAGGAAAGTAGCAAAGGGCGATATGAATCCATCTGGTCTCCGAGAGGCGCAAGCTAATCCACATGTATCTCGCCTCCGAGTCTCGTGCTACGACTCGAACATGCTCATGTAACCCATGCCTGAAAAGCACTGCAATACCTCCTGAACCTCGGGAGGTGGCCTGTCTCATCCCCTGTCGGTGAGCTGACTCCCACTGATAACCCTCAACCCGTGGCAAGCCCCTCTCCGGGCTCTCATGTGTCTCTGTCATCAAGATGATATCCCGGCCCTCCATCACCTCCTCAAGTCTCCCTGGATGTGTCCATAGGACTCCATTACAGTTCCAGATTGCTATGTGTATCTCTTTGTCTTCATGTTGTTTCCTCCGTGTCTCATAGGCCAGATGGCGCTATTCGACCCTCTTCCCATCAATGGAGTACAAAAGTGACAGTCAGTACAACAGTATATGGCTGGAGTGGTAATCATCCTAGGAGCTCTAGCATGGGTCTCTGCCGAATGGCCTAGATATCTGCCATAGTGAGATGCCTGGTCGAACGAGCCAGATGCCTCGCAATGATGCTCTGAATCCTTCGGTGTAGGCACCGTCTCCGATGTGAGGATCCGCGAACCCTCAGGCGTCTCGATCTGCCCAACTAGATAGCTCTCGCAACTAGAGTCCCACGGGGTGCCTGCTGCTAGGCTGTCGGCTGTGTGTCCTCTCGGGTAGTCCCTCTAAAGAAGTCAGTAATCTGTCTGTGTGTCGACTCCCTGCCAGTCGGGCGTCTGCTCCTGATAATGGACTCTCTAAGCCTGCGGATCTTCAGGAGATAAAAAACCCAAGCATCTCTAATCACAATAGTCCATGACTCTAGCCAGTGGTCCAAATCCCTCTCTGAAAAGGCAATGGTAGCGCCCTCGAATCTCATAATATGATGTGCAGCGACAGATGTAGTGCTCCTCCCGTCTCTGACTCTATCCAACAAATCTGACAAATCCTGTCCCCTGGAGGTATGCCTCTAAATCTGCTTGTCTCTATCTCTAACTGATGTGAAGAGGTGCGGATCTGCCCAATGGCGCACCTCAATCCATGAGACAGATGGGTATCCATGTAGCTCAGTCTAAGTATAAAGCCATCCTCAGTGGTGCGGAGAAGATGGTCTCTATAGAAAGCCATCTTCGTCCCCAACTCTTGTGAGGGCTCTAGCCATGTCCTCCTAGTGTCCAACTGAATGGAAGAAGAAGAAGAAGAAGATTGTATTATCGTCCACTGGGAGCCAAATATGACCCATGGGACCAACAAACTAGTACAAGACAAAAAAAAAAAAAAAAGTCTCCTTCTATTACTATGAAGGGTAAAACTAGAGAGAGAGAGAGAGAGAGAGAGAGAGAGAGAGAGAGAGAGAGAAATGAAATGAAATGAAATGATATATTAACGTCTCTAAGAGGCCATAGTGGCCTATGAGACCAAAACTAAGAGTACATCTGAAGTTGGTGTCTACTAAAGACCCAATGGGCCTATGAGACCAAAGTGATACAATAATGTCCATGGCATATCTCATCATGGAATGGAAAATAAAACACAAAGAAAACATAAACATAGCTATCTCACTGGGGTGATACAAAACTGTCCATGGAAACTCATCATGGAATACTAAGAACATAGAAACATGAGAGCAACATCAACTCCGAGTAGATGGTATACCACTCTCCAAAATATCAAGCATGGGGCTAATGAGTATGGCCGAGAGGTCTCCCTCAACTATGTCACGTGGAAAGGTAGCTCGATGGCGGTGGAGCATGTCTTGGATCTAGAGCTGATGAGGTGATCGTGGCCGATGGGGGGGCCGAGGGCGTCGGGCACGCTGGAGTGCACAGGCTCGGTCCGAGGTAACTTCTCTCAGGCGAGGTAGGTCCAGAGCAGCTCGTGGAGGGTCCACAAGATCCACTATGTCGGTGTCCTCCACCTCCTAGGTCCGGAAGAAAATGGTGATGGTTGGCTGGCGAGGGAGGGGGCAGGGTGGCTAGGGCCGAAGCTCTCTCAAGAAGGTGTCCCTGTGTTTGCGGAGCTCAAGCACGAAGAGGCCTAGGCAACGCTGGTCCTGGAAGTCAATGATCCTAGAGAGTGGACCAATTCCCTCATGAAACAGACAGTGAAACCTCTCGCGGATCTCATAGTATATTGGGCAGCGGCATATGTAATGCTCCTCCGTCTCAACCTCTGTGTGGCATAGTCGGCAAATCCTCTGCTCTCTGGGTCTCCGTATGAGCTTCCCGGCTCTAAAGATGCCCTCAGCTCTACCTGTCACCACTCTGAGAGAGAGAGAGAAATGAAATGAAATGAAATGAAATGATATATTAACGTCTTCAAAAGGCCAAAATGACCTATGAGACCAAAAAGGTTACAACAATTGGTGGATCTGATACAATGTCTGTGTAAGAAAAGCTAAAAACAGTTAACTGAAACTGAAATAACTGTGAGGAAAAGTACGGTACTAGAAGCTCCTAATGGATAACATCTGGGAGGAAAACTCCAGCAACAAAGGTAAGCATCATACACATCACTATCCAAAGATGTCTCTCATCGGTCGATGGCGCATATCCTCAATGTCCTCCATGGTGAGTACTCTGACTGGACGTCTCCAAAAGGAGAGTTGTACTAACGTCTTCAAAAGGCCAAAATGACCTATGAGACCAAAAGTTACATCATATCCATGAGGTACATCATCCTGGGTACAAAATAGTAATAAAGAAAGATAACAAAGTCTAGAACTATAAAATCTGATCTAGGTACACGAACAGAGAGCTCTCATATCACCCTAATACATCCCTCATGGGCCGTTGTGACATGGTGCTCAAGGTGGTAAAATTGAGCTAGCGCGAAAAGGTCCTCCGATGATGGGAGATGATGGCCCCGGATCCTCCTGTGGTGGCATGGCCGTAGGCGAGGGCCATGGGGTCTGGGCAGTGAGCTCTGCATAACTCAATGGCTTTGTCGAGTGTCACACCTCTCGGCCGAGCTCCTGCACTAGCCTATGGTCAGGGTATGATGGGTGGATCGGCCCTCGAAGTGCTAGTATGGAAGAAGTCGGTGAGAGCTCTCTGTGCTGGTCCTCCAGCAAGTACAGCTGATCTGGATCTCACTAAGGACTCCCTATGTCTACGAAGCTCTAGAAGAAAAAGTCCTAGGCATCTCTGATCCAAGAAGTCCATGATCCTGGAAAGTGGTCCAAACCCAGCTCCGAAGAGGCAGTGGAACCTCCCCCGAATATCATAGTATACACGACATCAGCATATGTAATGATCCTTTGTCTCAGGCTCTGTGTGACAGAGCTAGCATATCATGTCCTCTGATGCGGCTGCCTTAGGCCCACATCTAGCAGTCTCCACTCTCAGCAGGTGGGACGAGGTGCGGATCTGGCCGATCGCACATCTCACCCCAAAGGATAGATGTGTGTCCATGTGGCGTGGGCGGATGGTGAACCCATCCTCTGTTAGGCATAGGAGGTGATCTCTGTAGAAGGCCATCTTCGTCCCCAGTGGACGACTAGGTGAACTCCATGTCCTCTGAGTATCCAGTCTGACAATGTCCTTCCTCATAGCCCTTTTCCGCTCTCTGTGGCTGAGAGCAAATGATGGGGCCTCTATGTTGTACTGGAATGGGGGGAGTGCCTCCATATGCATACCATGCATGCCAAACTACGCGCCAACCTGTGCATACCAATAGTCTGTATCTCCCTCGAGTGTCAATTGTCTCGAGGACTCCAGGGCTAGCCAGGGGTATCTATCAAGTGGAAGCTCCCATCGCCTGTGCCAGTATGTCAGTGTCTGGAATAGAGCCTTTGTCACTATCGGTGCAGCCCCCATCTCTGCCCGCACAATCTCATGTGGCACTGATGGCTTACTCCTAAGCATGCGTGAGATCATCGCCACTAGGGCCTCTCCATCGGCTTCCACCCATCATATACCTCCTCTGTATCTGTCTCGGCCGGCTCTCTCCTCTGTCTCCTCTTGTGGTATAAGCTAGGACCCCAGATGGGGGCACCATACAGTAGCGCAGGTGTAACTAGAGTATCAAATAGCCAAAGCTTCGTTCTCGGCTCCTGAAACTGTATCTGTGAGCATTGCCTCTCTAGCGAGCCAAGGGCTGCATATCCCCTCATCAATCTAGCTTCGGCTGCCTTCCGCATCTAGAGCTGAGGTCCAGCAAAAGTGATCCCAAGGTATACATATGAGGTAACATACTCCACACGCTCTCCATTGTATGTAAACTGTAATGTAGATCTACTTATCCACTGTGAGGAGGTGTTAAAGATCATGACCTTGGTCTTTCCAAGGTTCACAGTGAGGTCCCGGTCCCTCGCAAAAGGCCTGTAATGCATCCAAATGCCTCTACAGCCCCTCTAGTGAATCAAAAATAAGAACAATATCATCTGCATACAAGAGGATCGGTATCAGGACTCCTGCCAAATGTGCTCCTGGTCCTCCCTGTCTGTCTATGTAATCCGAGATCTCGTCAATGTATAGACCAATTAGAGTAGGAGACAAGGGGCAGCCCTGCTTCACCCCGATAGTGCTATGTATGATCTCTAAGTCACCTCCTGGAGCCTGTGACTGACTCATAGAGTGTTATGATCCCCCCCCCCAAAGCATCTCTGCTGGCAGTCCCATATCCTGCATTCTCCTCATTAGTATGGTCCATGGGACGGTATCAAAAGCTTTGCGGAAATCCACAAAGCAGCAGTATATCCGATGCCCGCCGTGAGCTCTCCCCTCCTCAATGATCCCCCGTAGTGTAAAGATATGATCTAGTGTGGAGTGCCCTCTCCTGAAGCCTGCCTACCCCGATGCTCTAAGTCTCTGCTCCTCAGACCATCTACTAAGCTCATGCTCCAAAATCGAACCATAAATCTTGGCCAAGGTGTGACCAATCATCATAGTCCTATAGTTGTTGGGGTCCATGGGGTCACTTGCTGTCAAGATAGGTACAATAGTATTCGATGACCAGCTGACGGGGAATCCCTCACATAAAGCCCAGTTAAACATGTGAGCCAGTAAAGGGGCTAGCGTGTCCCTAGCATGGGAGAAATGCTCGGTGAGAAGTCCATCATGATCCTGTGCTCTCCCACTCTGCATCCTGTCAATAGTATCTCTCACCATGCTGAGGTGAAAGAAGGAAGAGTGTGGGGGACAAGGTTCGGGTGGATGGGGGAGAGGTGGCTGCTCAAGGACATGGTAGAGAGAGGTGGCATAGCTGTGCCAGGTGCTGGGTGAAGTAATCGGAGTCGGAAGGCGATGATCCTGGAAGATCCTCCAGGCCTCCTTACAGTCCCTTCCAAGAAATAGCTGGTATAGCTCCTACTCAAGCCTGGCTAGGTAGATCACTCGCGCCTGCTGGTGAGTGGTGGATCCTAGCGCCATCTCTCGATGTAGACGGGCTCGGGTATCACGACATTCGTCGTCGTACCACCTATTCTGTAGGACAGTCCCTTCTGGTGATGTAGGGGTGGCTCTGGAGTTCGGGAAGGCACTGCAGCGGACGTATGGAGAGTGGCTGAGAGGTGTGTGGAAAGCTCATCAAGTGGGATGTGGGGGTCGAGGTCGGAGAGGATGTGGTAGACATGATCAGAATAGATGGAAGAGGTCTCTCTGGTGAAGTGGTATCTCGGACAGCAATGGGGCAGAGTAGTGGTTGGATGGTGTATCGGCATGTGAGGGAGAAGGCCAGGTATGCATGGTCGGTTGCAACACCGATGGGGTGAGGAGAGATGGTAAACTCCGGAATGAGTGGGATCAAAGAGAGGGATCCCATTAGATAGTCCACTGTAATGGCTCCATGTCCAAAGGGGTAGGAGGTGAAGGAGTGAGATCTAGGCCATCTAGCCAAGCCGTTATAAATGGCTAGCCTATGAGCCCCACCAAGGGCTAAGAGATACTCTCTAGTCTGTGCGGGCTCCTGTATCCTGTGATGTCCACTCCAGATCCGTACCCACCGTGTCGATGTCCTAGTACATGGGATCATCTGTCTCAAAGAAGGGTACCTGCGCACCTGCGGTGCGGGCATTGAAGTCTCTAGGTAGGAGGATGTCCCCTAGACTGGAAAACTTCATAATGTTATCATAAAGGAGCAAGTACGGGGACTCTCCATGGGTGGCATATTTAGAATTGGAGGGTGCAAAGTAGCACACTGCAAGGTAGATGTCTCGGGCCCTCTCTGTGTGGATCCTCACCCACAAAAACCGTGCGGCCTCATTCCGTGCGACCACCTGTATCACATGTTGAAGCTCCTCCTTGCATAGTAAAGCCACCCCTCCCGACCCCCGGGTACCCCCTACTGTGCGTGGGTGTGGGCGGTGAACAGACTCCCATCTATATCCTCTCACCTCTGGAAGCCGACTCCCCTAGCACTGATGTGTCTCTGTGTATAAGACCAAGTCTCTCCCTCTAAATGTCTCCTCAAACAAACCTGCATCTATCCTCCACGCGCCATTGCAGTTCCAAACCACAATCTCTAGCTTGGTCTCATAGGTCTCGCACCGTCATTGGGCACGTCGCTCAGTGATGATCACCCTCCCATCTTTGTACACTACCCATTTCCCTGCCTTCCGTGCATCCAAGATGCATGGCATGCACTCCCTCCTGTGTGCCACTTGTGCTAGTGTGAGATCATCTTCGAGGTAAGTCTTTTCTCCTTTTAGTGCCCGCCTTTTGGTAAGGAATGCTTGCCTCGCCTCCAACCCCGCAAACTTGAGGATGAGTGCGTGTTCCTTGGTGGTGTCTTTGCCCACCCTCCATGCCTCAACGAAGGGAACATCAGCGATTTCCAGCTTTCTGCATAGTGCTATGGCGTCCTCTTTCGGCGAGGCTCCTTCCTTCCATCGCACCACTCTCACATTCAGCGCCCTAATCTTCCTTCTTTTCTCTTCTTCGAGTGTGTCATTGATGATGTTTGGGGACGATGGTGGGTTCCGTTGCTTCTTGGCAACCTCAATCCAGTGCCCGCTTCTTCCACTTGTTTCTCTGTCTTCTTAATCACCTTGGCCCATGTGGTTGCCTCGTTTGCCTTCTTCTCCTCTTGTTCGTGGAGGGTCTTCATTTGCTCTCTAAGTGTATTCAGCTCATCATTGAGGGATAGTTTTTATTTTCTCCTTCTTCGAATTGAGTACATGCCCTCAAGCTCTCGTTTGCCACTTAAAGGGTGGTGACTTGGGCCTCCAGCTCCGTGATTAGTGAGGTGTTGTGGCTGGTTTTTGCATCCAACATTTTGGACCATTTCCTCCTGCATCTTGCTTAGCTGAGTTGCCATGCATGCCTGCATGCTTGCCTTCCACCTATCCATCTACTCTTGCATGGAGGCACGCAACTCACACCTAAGGTTATCACTATCCTTGTTCTCCCCGCGCTTCTTTTGTAGGTGCTCAATGTCTGTATCCTGCATTTTGCATACTTCTCTCATGGTGGTCAGGCATGTTTTGATATGGGGGTCGCTGATCTTTTGTGTGCTCACCCAAATCGAGCTGTATTTCCTCTCCTTCTCACCTCTAGTCCTTGTTCCCGGCAGCGAGTTGTCCATGTTGGACTAAAGGGGTCCCCCTTCTAGTACTGAATTTGGTCCTCCGCTGGTGGCCCCCATAGATGGTTAGCTGCAAGTGGGGAGCCAAGTCCTCGCAAGAGAGAGAGAGAGAGAGAGAGAGAGAGAGAGCGTCGTTGATGCTGTGTCTGCTAGCCAAGTACTACTGTACTGGCGGTGTGTGTCGCGTGTGTCGGAGGTGTTGGGCTACTAGCAGCTACACGCGGCCAGGCCTGCCAGGCATGCGGCCAGGCTTGCGTAGCCAGCTTACGCAGCGCCTACGCCAGGCGGCCAGCCCTGCGCAGCCAGCCCAGTCAGCGCAGGAGCGCCTACGCCAGGTGGCCAGGCCTCCGCAGCCAGCCCACGCAGCGCCCAGGCCAAGCGGGCAGCGCCCAGGCAAGGCCGGCACGCCGAGAACCAGGCAGGCTGGCGAGATGGCACAGGTAGCGCACGTGACAGCCGCACGTATGACACACGCAGGCGCCAGCAGGCGACGTCAGCAGCTGGCGACGGCAGCTCCAACCGGCAGCTAATCCAGGAGCCGGCAGTTAATTCTGGAGGGAAAAAAAAAAGGTGAAAGCACACGTTTTTTTTTATGGGCTTTCTCTTTTTTGAGTTTAATTTTTTTTTTTAAAGTTTTAAAAGAACCCTCCTCCAAGGTTTTCAAGGTGTTTTATTTTTTTTAAGAAAATAGAATATATATATATATTTATTCAAGAAAAAAAAAACACAAAAGCAAAGGAAAAGCTCAGCCTAGCTTTTGGGAAACCTTTATAAACCCCCTCAAGTGGGCTTCTTGCCACACCTCTCTCAAGTTTTCAAGCTCTCAAGCTCTCAAGTTCACTCGCACTCTTGTTGTGCAAAGATCGAATTTTCTCTCCACGTACCCTCTTCACGATGTCGACCCAAGAATCGGAGTTGGAGCCCCTTGTCGAACGCGAAGGCTTGCCGGCTACGGAAGGTACCGCACCCGCCCTCGTTTCCCCACCCGCCCTTGCTCAGGCCCCCAAGGCAGCAACATAATTCTATCTGCCGCTCATGCGAGACACCCAGTCAGGGTGCTGACCACACAGGATATTGAGGAATCCGCCAGTGTCCGATGCGGCACATATTATGAGATGGAGGTACCTCCATAGTGTACCTTCCAGTTCCAGTTTCATTTTTTAGGTGCCAGTAGTATCATCTTTATTTTTTCATTTTCTGGGTTTTTTTATCCAGACATTGTATCAGATCCACCATGATGTAACTTTTGGTCTCATAGGTCATTATGGCCTTTTGAAGACGTTAATATAACATTTCATTTCATTTCTCTCTCTCTCCCAGCCCCTACACGGCAGGGGATTACTCTCCAGAGAGCAGAGACACTTAGAGCCCGCAGGAGACAGAGGACACCTGGCTTTCGGACACCACGCCTATACCAGAGAGAGATGACAGAGATCAGAGCTCAGTTTCACAGAGAGGGTGCGGAGCGACTGGCTCGCTTCAGAGCACACCCAGGCATGTTCTTCAGGGAGCTGTGGACACCCCCTTCACTGATGTATACCATTTTATACCCCCAGTATGGTACAGGATGGAGCTAGCTAGGTTGCATATCATGATTGTATACTCCATACATATAGCTTTGCATTCTCCTAGTAATAGAGCTCCATCCCCTGCACACCCAGATTCAGCTTTTTTATTCAGTACTTTTTCATTTTGTTGGGATGACAGAGGATACCCCATACAGGTACTCCGATTTGTCTCATAGGCCGAGTTCGGTCTTTTGGAAGACGTTAATAAAATCTTTCTTTCTTTCTCTCTCTCTCTCTCTCTCTCTCTCTCTCTCTCTCTTACGCGTTCATCAAAAGAAAACGTGCTTTTTTTGCTTTTTTTCTCTCTCTACAATACATGCGACTGCACAACCGATTCAGGCCTCTTCTTCATGCAAATCAACGACCCTACTTAGACTACCACCTCCCATCAACAAGGGTTTCTTTGATGAAGAAAAACACATACTGAAACTAAAAACTGCAGTATGCACAGAAAAAACAGCAAGCTTTTTTACACATACCTTTCTTCGACCTCTTCTTCTCTACCTACCAACTTGCTCGTTCACGAGGTATGCTCTGATACCACTGTCAAATCCCCACGGATCCCCTCGTGATCGATCTTGGTTCGAAACTCGAATCCTGCAAACAAACGAACAAACAAACAAGCAAGGGGATGCAGGCCTGACTCACCTCCCAACCATGACAGTCGTGGGCAAGCCCACAGACTTGGCTGTCCCCACCGACAACGATTCATTTTTGCCTGAGATATTGAAAGTGGTTGTGGAGTGGCAACATGTTCTTTCGGATCATTTCCCAGTGGTCTTGGGACATAATGCATCAGCCGGTGGATCTTTATAAAACTTTGCTTGGGAGGCTACCTTTGCGCTTCAATCATAGCTTTCGTGATCATGACGTCTTTCATGGATACATGCTGCAATTGCTTGATAATTTTCACTCATGTTTTACACAGCACGGAATGTCAGCCTGTCATTGCTTTTTGTCTAATGTTCAACGCCTTGCTCGTCAGTATGGCATTCATCAGGCCTCGAAAAGGAGGCAAGAGCTAACAATGCTACAATCTTTATTGGGGGGCCTTGCAATCTCAAGCGGGTATATCACCGGGAAATGATAGAGTG